>NW_024537672.1:0-125891 GCF_016628075.1 Suillus paluster
CGGCTTTGTGCAGTGTACGCTAGTGTACGCATACGTACGGATATATATATATAAATATTCACGTTAATGTTGAGTCCAACTGAAGGCACTACTACTATCACTCCTGGGGTTCTGCAACATTTTCAATAAATCTTTTGTAACTCCTCAACCACATCATATTTTCTTCTACGGATTTGCACCATTATAGATTCGTAGCTGCTCTATATGAATCTGATTTTTGCTGATTTAAGGATTTTTGTGGTGGAGTGTCGGAATGAAGGCCGAGAAAATTCAGGGTCTGACTGGTATTCTGCAAAAATGGTCACGTCGTGTCACACATCGGCACAGTAGCGGCTTTCACTGGAGAGAGATTGAATTTCTTACACACTCTCCTATCTGCTGTCACGCTTTCATACATGTCGTCAATCCTCTGTCTATAGCATCTTAAACAAGAGAATGGCCTCTATCGAAATTGTGTTCTGACACCCTGACGAGGTGTTTGATATGCTCCGGGTGTAACTTTTTGAATATCTCTCTAGGATCTTTGGGATCGGATCATTTATGATTATACAAGGTTGCAAATCACACTATTCTGTCTCTCGCAGCTGCAACACTCAAGAAAATTTATTCTACGTGGACAGTACATCATCTCTAAGTAGCCTACATACACATGAATTTTTTCGAGGTGATTCAAGCAGCGCATTGAGGTGTTTTGAACATTTTGCATATTACATGCCAGTTGCAGATTCCCAGGAGTGATAGTACAGGGGGGAGGTCGTAAGTACTTCTAGATCTTCTCGAACCTCTCTATCGCGTAACGAACTACAGCATGATACGTACGTATCAACCCAGTGCCTGAGGCGGTGAATACTGGGGTTAATTTCCATCACTAGTTTGTATTGTAGCGGGCATCCCCGGGTATTCAACTCAAATAGCGGCAAGTTCCGTCTTCGTGCATTCAGAGGAAGCCCCCACAAAATGTCATGAAAATTGTAGACGTATATACATTGGTCGTTATATATTTATCATGAACAGTAATCTAAAATCGAAAGAATAAGCCAATATTAGAATGTCATTAGGATCATTGATTTCCAACTTCCTTAGTCCTCACTCTATAACCATTTCAAGGCGTCGCAGTGTAAATACCAATGCCTCCAGGTCGGAAGTTCAGACCAGTGAGGTTGGTGTTCTGCGAGACGGAGAATATGCGCTGTACCTGCGTCGTTGCGTTGGTGGTCGAAGCTGGCAATCCAATTGCCGTCCATGGTACGTAGACTGACGCATTGACCAGGTTGGAAACGAGGAGCAAGTATGCAGTGCCGTTGTGCCAGACACCCGCATCCACGCCTTGGTAGTCATAGCTGACAAATGTGGCGTTCGGGTCGACCATGAAGGGCTGAACAAAGTTTTTGATGAGAACAGTGAGGTTACCTGCCGTCCCTTCGATTGTCTCGACATTGCCGGTTGTAGTCGGGTATTGGAAGGACTTGGAACCTGGCAACGCAAATCAGTGTTATCCATATGCGGGGTATCGGCATATCTTACCTAGAGCACCATGGCTGAAAGAAGTGAAATCCATAGCTGCCCATTGCTGCCCGGTGGGAGTGGTGTTCCAGTATCTGTAAAGAGTGTCAAAACGCAGATCGTATTGGGAACTCAAGGTGACTTACGCGCCACTGCCAAAGGCCTGGGGCGTGGTCCAAACGGACTTCGTGCGGTCAAAGCCCAAGATGTTGAGTCTGTCTTTGTAGGTCTGGATACGCGTCTTGATATCGGATAGGTTGCCTGAGCAGTTGTCGCAACCACAGTGACCGAAGTCCGGTGTGCATTCGGTGTGCCACACAGGAGAGAATGTGGCGTTAATTCCGATAGGGTAAGCATCCTACACCTGGGATTAGAAATGCGAGTGATGAAAATCTTATTAATGGCTCACCTCCAGAACGATATCGGCGCCCGTGACGTAAGGAGAGAAGTTGTAGTCTTCGCAATTCAGAACAATAGAGATGGGGTGATAACCGTCCATCTGGTATATTAAGTCGTATGTCGCCCGCGCCGCAGTTTGAGGGTCAGAGTTGCCATCGGGTTCGTGCGCGGTCTCCCAGTTCAATAGGTTGGGAATTGAAGCGTAAGTGTTTACTTGTTGAGCGACAGCGGTCAAGTTTTGGTAGTTCCTGAATAGAAAGATATCAATAAACATGAGATGAGATGACAAGATCTGACATACGATCGCATATCATAAACGATGTACATGCCAGCACTGATGGTCTTGTCGATGACTTGTTGGAAATAGTAAGGTTGTCATAAGGAGGAATTGGGTGAAGCTAGGGAATAGACGTTCAGCACGGGATGCATGAGATGATTGCGAAACATACAGTGTTAAACCTGGAAAGAGAGTTAAATAGTTGCTTAAGAGGTGATAGAATGTAAGACGAACCCATCGGCTTTGAGCTGATCGATCATGGTCAAATTTTTGGCCAGATACGTGTCAAAATTTATGTAGAATCCTTGAGGGATGAAGGGCGCAAATGCTCCACCCGTGCCATTTGCAGGCCTCACCCAAAGTGCACCAGTGCGCAAGTCAGTCTTCGTGACGGATGTAGTTGTGTCAGGGAGATACAAAAGGGATGCGCTAGTCTTGAATTTTCTGCTTCTTTGCAGACTGGGACGTCGAAGACGAAGGGGCAGAGTATGTAGCGGAGCAGCTGACGTTGTATGCAGTCTTCTGAGCCTCAAGCTTGCTGATATCTACGGGAATTTGAACGCCGGTAGCGTTCAGAGGGACGTTTGCGGTGGTATGGACGGAGCCCACTTTGATGGTGACACTGAGGCTTCCTAGGCCAGTAGAGGCGCTAGAAGAGCTGGAGTTGGAGGGAAGTGTGATGGACTGAGCACCGGCGATCCAGTCGTAAACAATGGGTGTATCAACTACAAATGCTGCGCTCTTTGCATCCTCCTCGAGGTATGGGCGGAAGACAGGAGCACAACGGAAGGACAGAAGGGGTTCAACACTTTGGGCGGGCAAAACAAACTGTCCGCCAGGGGGCACCACAGACTGATTTGCCATATAGTTTTTTCCGCACCTGAAAAGATTTAGGGATCAGCAATCCAGGTGCAAGATCGAAACTGTGCGTACCATGTCTGAGCGAGCGAACCTGGAACCAGGGCGGCGGCTACAATGGCCGTGAAGCTTTTGTTGTACTTCATTGTTCTGTCTCAGACCTGGGAGAGGTCGAAACGAAGGAAGGAGAGAGAGTTGGCGTGGAGATGGATGAGCTCACCACAGCTTATATAGGCTAATGTACGGCTGTTTAACCGCTTACGAATGGTAATCGGCCCAGAGCGACAAGGATTGTCCCTGTGCAGCAGCGCTTCTACTTAATGATCGCTTGTGACGAATCATTGAGGGCAGATTTGGTTAGCTACAACCCCATAGCTGTGAACCCGCCAAGCTTGCGACGATTAAGAGCCATTAAGGCGGCACATTCCACAGGCCATCAGACTGGCCCGGATCAGGATCACTGGTTTTGATGCTAGTATCGGTGCTATATCGCTCGTTTGGTAGTAGGCTAGTAGCGCTTGGGTTTAGTAGACGTCGTTGATCCAAGGCAATTTGCAATTGTCAAACGCATCGCTTTTTAGTCGTCGTGAAGAAAAGTCACCATCGGCTATATGATATATTTAAAGTCATCAAGAGCTTCACTGCTCACTCTTACGCTTATAGACTAGATACAATGGTAGTGGATATTAAGCATATCCCATACTAAAATCGACATCGAAATCGTGGCCTACGCCTGCAGTCATGTCACTGAGAATATGCATGTCCATGATGCGGCTGTCGCAGGCCCTAGCGTGGTTCCTGCAAGGTTGTTGTAATACTAAAATCTACAGGATACTTAGATCGTTACTCAATAATAATATACTCTAAGGTACCGGCAAGTTGGACTAGGTTGGTTACTCGTTATAACAAAGTGTACCTCGCTGGCACTCCCCGCTTGGATGATAATTCTACAGGTAAATTGTGATCTGGAGACGAGTCAAAGTGAACGAGAACCTCTGTTGACCAAGGTCTAAGGCTAGTACTGTAGCTACTCCCTCAAGCTTGAAACTTGCCACCGCAACTAATATTAACTACCAAGTGATCTTGCAGTCTCGAGGCTCGAACTCATCTCTCAATTTGAAATTGTGGTGCCGCATCCTTCTAGTAGTTCCAATCTTCCGCGGCGGTAAGCAATTCGTCTTTTGTTACAGCACTAATAACTTGCTGTGCACGCCGACATGAACGGGAGGTACCGGTCATCTGAGCTCATAGACAATTGGCCAACGTGGTCCGTAGCCACTAGCCTACCACGAGGTACTGCCAAGTGATTCTTAAGATAATATCCTTCCTATGATCTATGTACTATGATGAGCCGACCATCGGCACAAAGGAGCACATCTGCTCCTTCGGTTTGGGATTATCGATTTGCCCTGGTCATCGTGACATCCTCCATGGGGTTAAGTAGCAGTGATTTATGAGTGGTGCATGTCGGATCCATGGAACGAGGCTCACATGACATCGTAATTTATAGACGTAATATGCAATGATACCAGAGGTTACCAACTTCCTGTGTGTCTATCTACACACCTGGTGTCAAGTGGTCGTGTCCACACACAGGGAAAACCCATCTGAACCCCTAATACAGAAGGAACGACTGTTTTCATTCTGATAGGGTTTGACTACGGGAGACTAACCTGAACCCGACTTTACAGTTTTAATTGCGCGAAGGCATTGATAACAAGTGCATGCATCGAATCGAGGCCATGAACATCTGCTCGACCAATTGAAATGTAAGATTCGGTCCGTCTCCGATTTCTGATGTGGAAGAGATGCATTTAGACCGACAAGTGCAGACGTCATATCTTGATGCATCCAAGTAACAGGGACATGAACTTTGCAGCATTCGTAGGATACACTGCAGACGGTTGCACGACTTGCAAGTGGGTAGTCACTCTGTTTGTCACAATAGTACATTGCTTTGAGCATAGGGAACATCACGTGGGTAGGCATATTCTGCATGGAAAGTTTCGATCCTAAATGGGAGGGGTCAAATGGGGCTCTGAAGTTGAAGACCACTCCTTGCAGGAATCTTCTCAAACTTTGGCTACCGGGCGACTTCTTGCCTCCACACGGTTGGGACGGCAATCATTACCGAGATCCCCACCATCAACCACCTGACAGCAAATTCGTTAGCCCCAATGAGAAACAGGAACAAGGTACAACAAACGTACTGTCGAATGGCGGGGCATCATTGTTTTCCGCCGCTGCATAGATCATCTCAAACGTGCGTGGTGTAGAATTCTTCGCGGACGTCATCAGGAGGTGTCGTGGGGGTAGTAGTCACTGGAACTCCACTCCGCCATAGCTGCATTATAACTATCAATAAAGGCAGGTCCGACGCTACCAGCCTTTGCATGCATCATTGTGACGGTATGCATAACATAAAAGCGCCCGAGTTTGTGAGTGAGACGCTCAGCCACTTGCAGTAGTTTCCTTGTCGAGGTTTAACAACGCAAGTTTTTGAGTGAGACACTCCATAGACTTAGTTGACATGATAGGAAGGTTAATGTTTCACAAAAAAGACTTCATCTATCTGAGAAATCCCTCACTACGTGGAATCGGGGAATATCTGCATTGTTCCTAGTTAGCATACCACAATACATTGACGTTGCCGCGACCTCTCCTCTGTGGAATTAGCATATCCAGATCTCGTCCCTAGTAAACGTATGGAATAATACGGCAGGGTACCAGCTTCATGTACGTCTCCCAGTCCTTACCGTACCTGATGTCAACCAGTCAGCACCCATCGATCATAGCGGAAGGAACAAAACACTCACTTCTTCTCACAATTTTCATCGTCACGGCGTTGCCTGTGGATGAGCAGAACTGCGAAGTACACGACATAGAAGTATGTGATTGGTGTGTCGAACCCAGTAGGAAGCGACCATGCAAGTGCCATCAACAAGTCGCCGCTGTACAATACGAATCAGATCTGTCAGAAGCAAAGAAGAAGAAAGAGAACTCACAAGTAGTTTGGATGCCTTGATCGGCCCCACCACCCCGAAGTGAGAAGCTTCGAGCCCGTGGACGTCGTAAAGTACTTCAAGTCTAGAAAACAGCACATTAATACCGACGAAGACGTCTATGAAGAGAAGAAAAGAATTCACTCTTGGGATTCCTTCCATTTCTGAAATCATTCTTCTCTCCATTAGCATCACGGAAAATATAATATCCAAGGAGGTTAAGACCAAGTATTCCAGCGGTACAAAGGGGCCCAAGCTCCACTTGCTTGAACACAAGGTAGCGTGCCTGCAGCGAGTACACGAAAGGCACCCAAGTGAGGTCGCCCACAGCAAGCATGAACCCAAAACCGTCGGTTGTGATGTCCATGGTCGTGAAAATGGCGGGCTGCACATTTTATTAGTGCAAATTCGAAAAATCACATAGAATGAGGAGACAAACCTCGTTATATAGTCCATCAGCGACATACCAGGTCTGGAATGCGAGTACAAGCCACATCGAGTCGGTCACGTTCGTGAAACCCCCACGGCGCACAGCTTGCTCGCAAACCATGCTTACGTTCACCAACACCCAGAGGATGAGGCCGGGGCGGAGCTCATTGAAGGACTTGATGTCAAAGGAACCAATGGAGGGGTTCAACTCGCGGCCAATATACCACTGAATAGGCAACTACCTGAGCGGCGATCACTAGCAAGCAAACTGGAAACGCACGTCGTAAATGAAATTTCCCGAGTTGCCGCCAAGCGCGAGGAGAGCGCCCGAGCGCAACGAGCTTGCGTACACATAGAAGGCCTGCGCCAAGGACATAACAAGCGAAGCAGTGACAAATCCAATCCATTTTTTGTAGATGAAAGTGAAAGATTCGGGGCCGTTGCGAAGGATATAGCCACAGGAAATGCCCATTGCAAGGAGGAATGTTGAAAAGGCTGTAAGAGTACAGCGTCAGTACCAATTCTAGCGACTGTGTTTCAACACGAACCATTGATTTTGTACTTCTTCTTTTCCCCAGTACGCATAGTCACACCTTCAATCCAATCTCCGGGGAGCACCGCCCATGCAACAACACAAAATGCGTACCATACCAAGTAAATCAAACTAGCCTCGGTATCCCACAGACTAGCCCAAAAGGTCTTGTCACTCAACGCTGCCACGAACCGGTCTGGAACAGATTGTAAAGGAGGAGGGCAGCCGCCAGACTCTTCTGAGCAACCGAAGTACAGGAGATACGTCATGAAAGGGACGCCGAATGAGATGAGAAAGGCACCTGGTGGGCCCAGGAACTCATAGGACGTCGTGCGCGGGTTCAAGTCTGCCACAGGCTCCGACTTGGTTTTCGTTGCCGTCGACATTCTGAAAAGGTTTGAGCACGATGAACGCGCAGTAAATGGTTTAGTCGTATGATGTGAGCGCCTGTACTTCGGAGGAAATTCCGGATTCATATTTTGGTCCGATTACTTCCATATTTATGTCTCTCCCGGGCGAAAATCAACTCTATTTCGATCATCCTCGCTTCCATCAATAATAACATCCAGCACTCGCAGCTGTGTGCAATATCAAGATTGATAATTTTCGGTACAATAGATCGCCGAGGGAAGTCGATCTACCGGTTTCATAGCGGTATTCTATATCAACATCCACAGACTCATCACAGTGAGCTCACGCGATCATGTTCTGGCCCCATCGAGGGTTCCAACCAGCTTCGACAGCCTCTCCCTCCTCAAAGGTATCCACAACACCTCACTTCCACTAGTACCAGGCTGTGCTGCGCTAACAACAAGCCCGTGGTCCCTGAACTCGCCAAGCAGAGCTCTGAAGGCAGTATCATTCGTGGCGATGAACGCGTCCCGCGCCAAAGTAAAGAGAGCGTCATATGTCAGGCCAAGATGCTGCTGATCGTTAGGATTACGTGCGGAGTTAGCCTCTGAGTCGTCGGATGAATCAGCATTCTCGAGCTGCTTTGCAGCGAGCAAGGAGAACAATTTTTTGGCTTTAGCGGTCACTGCAGCGAGGACGTGCATTGCCGCTGTTTCTGTCAACGGACCGGAAGCAGGGTTGGTGACATCAACTCGTGAACGGGAAGCTGAGGCACCGGAAATGGAGGTGCGGTCAGCGAACGCGAGTTCGGAGGTGTATGGTGCAAGAGTTGTTAGGTCGTGCCAGAGCCAGCCATATCCTACGTTTTTTGTAGCGCGATCCGAAGAAAAGACAGAACCTTTCCGAGCTGCGAGCTGAGACGCACTGAAGAGAAGTGGCGCGTTGAGCCGGTCGATAGACGCAGCAATGTGAATGTGGGGGCTGAGTGCGAGCGAAGCAATCGCACGTGTAAGTTTTGGAGAGCGGTCGAGAGAATGAACTATGAGGAAGAGATGGGGGCTGTCTGAGCCTGCAAAATGCTCTGCTACGCGCTCCAGGGAAGGAGCAGAAGTGGAAGTGGATTGTACGCCTGGGACGCGTGCAATGGATGCAAGCATGTCGCGCACAGTTACCGAAGGGTGAAAGGCGTTGACTACAGCGACATGACCACGTCTTGAGACGTGTTTTGCAAAGTCGTTGAGGATACTGCGCTTCGAGCCCAGTCCATAGAACAATAAATTAAAGCCCTCGTCGAGCTCGCGAGCCCATCTCTTGAAACTGGAGTTATCAAAGGGAATTTTCGGCATAAAGGCATGCGCAGGGGCCCGTGCGAGAGCAGCATTGTACTCTTCAGGGCTAAGGGGCACGACGCGCTGTGAGAAGACATTGGTAGATGTGCGCGTGCGTGAGGAAGCATGCGTGAAATAAACATCAAAGGACGGCTTGTATGAGTCGATCAGACCGTCAGTTTCAGCCTCCTTGAGGATGTTGGCATAATTGTGCTCGATGTCTGAGGCATAGAGCTCGGATCCTTCGTCGCTATCCATCACGATGAGCAAAATTCAGGTTCGTTTGTGGTTGTTGTGTCGATACATCAAAGACTCTTATCCTGAGACTTCAGTTCGTTCTACTGGCGTACACACTTTGCATTTCGCGCAATAGTTCTTGTTCGAAACGCATGCTCTGTACACAAATAGTGCTGTAAACCATTGCATTAACCGCATTGCGCGCAAGAGACACGAAGTGGAAATTCGAATCTGGATGAAACGTAGTCGTGTCATTCTCTCTGTATCTTTTGTGTGTCCTCTTCTCCTCGCCCGCGTCTCTTACGCTCAGTTCACAATGCCCAGTGAATATGTATGTTCGTGACTACCGTGACCGGGACAAGAACCAGTTCATTGGTAGTTAGATCATCTCCTGAATGTCCCACTTTCGTTGATCATGATTACTCCCAGCATTTTGTCTACGTCGATGAATAGTAAGTAGATTTCGACAATACGCAACGCCCCTCGAGCTACCGTGACCGTTTCATTAGAACGTTCTGTTTAGGTCTGAGGGGACGCGGATGCGAGAGCTTGCTATGCCACCGCTGGCGCTGATCTGTCCATGCCAGACGCATCAATAAACTTCGTTAAGCTAGCGGCAACTAGTGCAAAGCGCAAGATACAAGAGATCGTTTCGTTGTGGCCACGGCGTTGGACGTTACATTATCTTGGTGATGAAGCCACACCTGCCCACTCATTCAATACGAAGGCTAACTAAGCAGTCTTACAGTGGGCTATAGGGAAACGCACGGGTACGGGTAACACCGCGGTTCTTTGCTGACGGGTTTGGCGGGTACGGGTACGGTGTTGGATATTCATACCCGTGACCATACCGCGACCCTTTACCGCGGGTTGGCGGTGTTTAACGGGTATGACTTACCAAATCGGGAACCTTGACAGCCACTGAACACTGTACTATAATTCTCTGTGTCGGCTTACTCTGAGTGCTTGAGGATCACAACCCAATATTTGCTATATTGATTTCTGTCATGTCTTTCGTGCCCCTGTGAATCATTCTAGCAATTTATCGAGCTGACACTTTGCTACAGAGAAGCTCGAGTCACTACCATAAAGCCAAGGCAAAAACTCGAGACCAGTAAGTCTACCAAATCGTCTCTCCATGAAAACCAATTTCGCAAAGAAGGCATCTGATGCCTCGTCTACCCACCCATCGTCTAAGTCTATCTCGTCGTCCAAGATTTGTTGGCCAGTGACGACGACGAAGCAACGGCTGATCCTGATCCTGATCCCGCTGCAGATCTCGCTGCGTTGCTTTCCATTGATTTTTGCCTACTTCCGTGAGCAATCCTGGGAGAAAGAGTGGATCGATACTGCCGAGCAGCTTGTCCGTGAAGAGTTTACTGATAAATACGAGAAATCCGCCGAGACTACTGATGACACTGCAGCGGATGTAGTCTGTATCTAACATTTAATTCTACACTGACACTGACAACTGTACAGAATGAGGATGACTTTGGTGACTACTCACTTGGTTCCATGTCTCATACCACCAGTAGCGAGCTGGACGAGTTCCTTCGATTGCCAACTGTGAAGACCAAGGACCCACTTGCATGGTGGCAAAACAACTGCCGTACTTATCCAACGTTGCATCGGATGGTATTAGACTATCTCTCCGTCCCAGGTATGCCACCCTCAAATCCTTTTTCAATCAATCAGTGCTTATTATCAGCAGCTCCTTCATTTTACTCGCAACCGACTCGCACCATCAACGATTCGTGCTTTTCTCTGCCTCGGAGCCTGGGGCAGAAGTGATCTTCTGGCGATGGAGGACCTTCTAGCCTCTGTAAAGAGTCAAAAACGGAAGCGAAATGAAGTCGAATCTGAGGAGGACGACGAGGAAAAGTAGTAATATCTATTCAGTTGTTATTAATACACTCTTCTTGGTAATGTACCCGCGGTGTTCAGAGACACCGCGGTGTTTTCCATCTAACCGCGGTGTTGACGGGTCGGTGTGTACCCGTACCCGTGACGGGTACGGCGTTGGCGGGTACGGGTACGGTGTCAGCTTTCCGACCCGCGGTGTTACCCGTGCGGAACCCTAGTGGGCTATAGCTCATGTCGTATCTTATATTCGACTTGGTCAATATCGTGCTACTGTGATACTTCAAACTGGGCATTGTTGTTATCGAAGGTATGTCTTCCAATTTCTGGCATATTTTTTCACGCGATCTTCAGCGCTGGGTGCACGTTCACGTCGTTTGTATTTATGTAAACTGGTAGCCCGTGCTGTGCCACCCATTGCGCTGTTCTGCAACTATGCAATGATGTAATATTTCTTCATGACAACACCGGATGCTCCGACAGGTATATCTTGGAGAAGTGTTATCCCCGTTCATTGCACTAGCATCAAGTGCCACAAGGTCACCAGGGGAATGAAATTCCACCGAGAGAAATGTCATTTCTCAGGGTGAAAACATCTTCCCAGAAAAGTTTTTGAATTGTCACTATACCTCCTCTGCTTCGCTCTGATCTTGAATGGGACGCACCGGACATATTCGTTGTTGGCGATGCCTCAAGGCTCGCTCACGGAACATGCTACGTTGAAACCGGGTTCCGTTTCTTCGGATTTAACGTCATCTGTATTCTCAAACTCCATACGTTGTGCATGGTGAGTGTCATGTGCGCAGATTCATTCAATGCTATACATTCACGCTAATGATTAATCAATCAGTTTTCAGAGAACATAGTTCGAGCTAGCATGCAGTACCTATCGTACGCCCGCGGTTATATCTGCTACTGCCGTAGTTTTCTCATAACTTAACTCGGACCTTCATCAAAGACGTCAATTCTTGCGCTTTCACCCCAAACCTGGCCAATTGAGAGACTGGACGCGATGTCGATGGCAGATCCGTTACTCGAATCTTTCGCTTACGGTAGCGGCCATCGGGCCTGTCCTCGTTCAGCCGCGGAGCGCCCCGCACAGGATACGCGTGATATCCATAACTGGATGCGTGACGAGCGAGTTCAACCGAGTGATTACTTTCCACATCCAACCATCTGTCGTCGTCGACCCCTCCACTGCCCACGCTAACTTTCACTACGAAGGCTTGGACCTTGGATGTCGAACTGTGGAAACTGCATGTTCTTTCTGGCCACTAACCTCACCGGGTCGGAAGGTCATTGTTTTTCAGTCTACATTAGCTTAGCGAGCCCATCAGATTTTCTCTGTTAATCTAAGCACGAACAGGACTGGTTTGCTATTCCGTTCGGTGCTATACTATGAAGGAGACTCGGTAGAGTTGTGGGCACATCATTATATCGGTATTTATTCATACGCGACTCACCCAAGTAGTCGTGAGGTTCACTATCGTTGAGCTGATCACTGTCGCTTTCCATCAGAGACCGAGTCAACCAGGGTCCCTTATCTGGTCGATAAAGCCTGTCCTAACTCACTAGGGGTCAGTGTTTCTGACTTATGCATTGCTCCGCGTCGTGCTGTGCTATCCAGTACTAGTATGTGCAAGACAATAAGTTATACTTGGGTTCTCCGTGCAACAAGTAGCAGGTTTGCGTATTTCTCGTACTGGCCCTGCAGTTGGTCCGTCTCCCAGTTGTCGTTATTCCTGAAGTAACTGGTCCTATTTCTGCCCTCAGTTTTCCTTTTACTTCTGTTCTGTGGTGTCTTTTTCCTTCTTCAAGTCACTAGTTATTTGTTGGCGTTGTGTCCCGGTGCAGTTGATACTCGGAAATTGCCGACTGCATTGGGAGAAACAGTTGATCTCTGTAACCTGCATCAACGTTGACTACATATTCTATTCGATTGAAACCGAGCTAGCAATCATACCTGATGCGCACATGATGGTCAGTTTGGGGCGTTTTGCTTTTTTGTTCAGCGGTGATTACTATCGGACAGAACTGATTTCTTCCCATAATCATGTGGCTTCTACATCAAATTTATCATTATTTGGATTTCACATATTATGTTCCACGTCAATTGACCCTGTTTCGTATGGTAATTGAGATTCGATGGGCCTCGATGCGACTATCACTTGTGATTTGGTTCTGCTCCGATAAAATTTCAGGAGGTACATTAACCATCTCATCTTTCTCTCTATCTTCCATCTTATCAAAGTTTTCAAAATGGCACCTGTGGGCAAGCTCTATTGTGTTCCTACTATGCGTCAGACCAAGACGGTGATCAGCACACTTGCATCTTCTCGCTTTTCAATATGACTCATAACAGCCGGTATCCGTTCTATAGATCAGGAGCGTCTGTGCACTGGCAGGTCTTGAACTCGAGATACCCGAGTACAAGCACTTTTCGGACAATCAGCAGCCAGAATTTCTTGCGAAGTTCCCTCATGGAAAGATCCCCGCCTTTGAGGGCGCAAATGGCCTCAACCTCACAGAGGGTGCCTCGATTGCACGTTATCGTGAGTCATACTGTTTTCCATCTCGATTTTGATCCAGGATGTCATAAGGAGGAAAAGATCTTCAGTTATCCCTGTCTTAATTATGTGTCGACAGCTTCATGTTATTCTGACATGTCATCCATCTCACTTTCTTGCGGCCTTGCAGCGGAGCTGAAACGTGTGTGCTGATGCGCTGATTGCAGTTGCCGACCTTGCTCCCAACTCTGGCCTTCTCGGCTCGACACCAGAGGATGCCGCACTCGTAGACCAATGGGTGCACTTTGCTGAATCAGAAATTGCCGTGCAAACTCAGACGGTTCTGGGGATGCTTAGCAACTCCACTCCTTACAGCAAAGGCGTAAGTTAGCTCCTCGCTACCAGTCCATTCACACTCAATGGCCCCACGTAGATTCACACCTTCCTCGCTGAGCGTCAAATGCGCAGCCTCATTACCCTGGAAACTCATCTGAGCACCCGTACCTTCCTCGTTGGCGAACGCATCACCCTGGCTGACATCACTGTTGCGTCCATTCTGCAGCGCACTGTTACCGTCACCGCAGATGCCGCTGTGCGCGCTAAACTCATTAACACTGTTCGCTTCTTGGAGACTATTGTACATCAGCCCAAATTAGAGGCTATCTTCGGCCCTACTGAATACATCGAGAAGGCGCTGCAGTACGTCCCTCCCAAAAAGGAGAAGGCACCCACTGCCCCAGCCGCACCAAAATAGAAGAAAGAGAAGAAGAAAGTTGAGGGTGATGATGATGATGACAACTTTGTACCTGTGGAGCTCAAGGCGAAGAACCCCTTGGAACTGCTTCCCAAGAACACAGACATTGGTAGATGTGCGCGCGTGTGACGAAGCGTGCGTGAAATAAACAATGGCTCGTATGAGTGGATCATATCGTCAGTTCCAGCTTCTTTGAGGATGCTGGCATAATTGTGCTCGATGTCTGAGACATAGAGCTCGGATCCTTCGTCGCTGTCCATCACGATGGGAAAATTCAGGTCCGTTTGTGATTGTTGTGCTTCAAGCTCTGAATCAAACCACTGTTCACTTAGACTAGTGTCACCCTACCACAGTGCATTATCCCGAGTTCGTTCTGCTGGTGTACACAATGCGCGTTTCGCCCAAGACTTGAGTTCTTGTTCGAAATGCATGCTGTGCACAAATAGTACTGCAATGTCATGGCCAAATTCCTTGATCGCATTAACCGCATTGCGCGCATCAGATTTGCAGTGGAATCTAGATGAAATGTGGTTGGTGTCATTCTCTTTTGTATGTCCTCTTCTCCTTGTGCGTCTCTTATGCCCAGCTTACGATGCCCAGTGGATACGTATGTTCGTGACTACCGTGACCGGGACAAGAACCAGTTCATTGGTAGTTAGATCATCTCCTGAATCTCTCATTTTTGTTGATCATTACTCCCAGCATTTTGTCCACGTCGATGAACAGTGAGTGAATTTCGAAAATACGCAACGCCCTCCGAGCTCCCATGACCGTTTCATCGGAACGTTTTGTTCAGGTCTGATGGGGTCGCGGATGCCAAAGCTTGCTATGCCACCGCTAGCGTTGATCATGTCAGACACTTTGTTACGCTAGCAAGTAGCGCAAAGCGTAAGAGACAAGAGATCGTTTCCGTCGAGTCTATTGTGACGGCGTTGGACAATACTCTATCCTGGTGATGAAGCAACACCTGCCCACTCATCCGATACGAAAGCTAAGCAGTCTTACATTGCACTACAGCTTATGTCGCATCTTGCATTCGACTTGGTCAGTCTCATGCTACTTCTGACGATGATACTTCAAACTGGATATTACTCTTATAGAAGGTATGCTTCCCAATTTCTGTTTTTCTTTTTCTTTCACACGTTCGTCAGCGCCCCGTGCCCACTGCCCACCCACTGCGCTGTCTTGCAACGTCGCAATGATGTAACATTTCTCGTGATAACACCGAGATGCTGGTACAGGTATATTGAAGAGAAGGGATCTTCTTCATCCTTTGTTCATTGCATCACCATCAAGCGCGGGAAGATCGCCAGGGGAATGAAATTCCACCCGGAGAAATAGCAGGACCATTCATATCAAGAGGTTATACGAATGAACCTGTCATTTCTTAGGAGTCAGGGTGGAAATGTCTTACCAGAAAGAAGTGCTGATCCGATTTTTTGAATGATACTGTGCCCCTCTTTTTCGCTCTGATCTGCACGGGTGCCGCATTCGTGCCCATTATGATGAAAGGATTGAAGAACTACGCTCAGTGCTTTTCAAAATCTCACAGTCCCCCGGCTCTAAGTACAGCCCTCGGTGATCAAGACGGACTTTCATAATGGTGGGTTACCCTGCAAGCACAATGCATTTGCCTCCGACCGATAATTCGTTTCGAGTGCGTAGATTCATTCAATGCTATACATTCAAGCTAATCAATCAGTTGTCAGGGAAATGGTTCAGGCTGGCATGCAATACCTGTTGTACGCCCGCGGTTATATCTGCTTCTGCCGCAGCTTACTTTCGTTTTCTCATAGGTTGACCCAGGTCATCAAAAACGTCATTATGTGCTTGCGCTTTCACCCCAAACCTGGTCAATCGAGAGACTGGACGCGATGTCGATGGCAGATCCATTACTCACGTCTTTTGCTTATGCCAGCGATCATCAGGGGCTGTCCTCGTAGAGCCCCATGCATACGTGCTGTATCCATGACGCCACGCCACTATCATGGTGGGCATGGCGAGTGAGTTCAAACGAGTGATCACCGTCCACAGTCCAACCCTTTGTCTTCGACCCCTCCACTACCTACGAAGGCTTAGAGGAACAACGGCAATTTGCTTTCCGGCCACTAACCTCACCAGGTCGCAAGGCCAATATTGTGTTTCATACACTGGCTTTAGCGATTGCAAAAGCGCTGAAGCGAGCCCATCACATTTCTCTGTTGATCTAAACATGAACGGGACTGGTTTGGAATTTAGTTCGGGGCTATACTATGGAGGAGACTCGGCAGAGTTGCGGGTACATTATATCGGTATATATTCATACGTAATTCACTCAAGTAGCCATCAGGTAGAACATCATCGGAAGATCCAGCAAGCTACCTATGCTTTAACCATTCAGTACCTAGGTTGAAAGGGAAAGTTAGAAACCATCGGTTTTGCCGCTTGAAGCCAAGTCCGACGGTCCACTTTAACCTCATCCGTACTGATCAGCATGATGCGCCCGTGTGTTCGTGGCGAAGTTCCAGCCAGTCCAGCCAACTTCTGCGACGAAGACAAGGATGCACCCACGGTTTAGTCCAGAGCTAAAAATCGTACGATGCTAGGTTGGGAGCTTACCACAACTTTGGGGAGTGCGCACCCAGGAAAGTTAGGCGTAAGTTGTTGATGCTGAAGAATGCAGCTATTGAAGGAACTTCTGGTGTCAATGGAAGTGACATGGAGACTAGTATCTATGACGCGATACATGATGTTAGCGCGATGATATATGGAGTTGAAGTTCCGTATTTACATAAACAATTGATGCGTACTTACTGTGTTTTTTATTCGATCGTCGAAGGGAGGCTCAGAGTAGACTGGCGCTGCGGCCTTCCCGTCGCCCGAGCGAAAAGCGTGCTGATAACAGAGAGCTCTACTGCCTGATTGGTTGAGACAAACCTAGGGTAGATCTTCCTCGGCCAATCAGAGATGCTCGAACGGAGGCCGGTCACAGGACATTTATTAATGCTGGTGGGTTCTCAAAGATGACAGGATGCTGCCAGAGTGCATGGACGGATGACTGTCGCCGCATTTGCTTTTTACAGATAGGTTTGAAAAAGAGAAAGGGACTCGGGAGTCATAAACTGAGTCAACCCGAGTCCCTATATCTGATCGATAAAGCCTGCCCTAATTGAGATCTGATGGGCCTCAATGCGATTATCACTTGTGATTTGGTTCTGCTCCGATAAAATTTCAGGAGGTCTGCAAATCAGATCAGCCGTATCATCTTTCTCTCCATCTTCCACCTTCTCCAAGTTTTCAAAATGGCACCTGTGGGCAAGCTCTATTGTGTTCCTACTATGCGTCAGACCAAGACGGTGATCAGCACACTTGCATCTTCTCGCTTTTCAATATGACTCATAACAGCCGGTATCCGTTCTATAGATCAGGAGCGTCTGTGCACTGGCAGGTCTTGAACTCGAGATCCCCGAGTATAAACACTTTTCGGACAATCAGCAGCCAGCATTCCTTGCGAAGTTCCCTCATGGAAAGATCCCCGCCTTTGAGGGTGCAAACGGCCTCAACCTCACGGAGGGTGCCCCGATTGCGCGTTATCGTGAGTCATACTGTTTTCCATCTCGATCTTGATCCAGGATACCACAAGGATGAAAAGATCTTCAGTTATCCCTGTCTTAATTATGTGTCGACAGCTTCATGTTATTCTGACATGTCATCCATCTCACTTTCTTGCGGCCTTGCAGCGGAGTTGAATCGTATGTGCTGATGCGCTGATTGCAGTTGCCGGCCTTGCTCCCAACTCTGGCCTTCTCGGCTCGACACCAGAGGACGCCGCACTCGTAGACCAATGGGTGCACTTTGCTGAATCAGAAATTGTCGTACCAACTGAGATGATTATGGGGATGCTTAGGAACTTCGCTCCCTACAGCAAAGGCGTAAGTTAGCTCCTCGCTACCAGTCCATTCACACTCAATGGCCCCACGTAGATTCATACCTTCTTCGCTGAGTTCCAAATGCGCAGCCTCCTTACCCTGGAAACTCATCTGAGCACCCGTACCTTCCTCGTTGGCGATCGCATCACCCTGGCTGACATCACTGTTGCGTCCATTCTGCAGCTTACTGTTTCCATCACCGCAGATGCTGCTGTGCGCGCCAAACTCATCAACACTGTTCGCTTCTTGGAGACTATTGTACATCAGCCCAAATTAGAGGCTATCTTCGGCCCTACTGAATACATCGAGAAGGCGCTGCAGTACGTCCCTCCCAAAAAGGAGAAGGCACCCGCTCCCCCAGCCGCACCCAAAGAGAAGAAGGAGAAGGAGAAGCCAAAGAAAGTCGAGGATGATGATGATGACGATGACAACCTTGTACCCGAGGAGCCCAAGGCGAAGAACCCCTTGGAACTGCTCCCAAAGAGCACGTTCAATCTCGAGGACTGGAAACGTGCCTACAGTAACAAGGACACGCGGGGCCCTGATGGCTCGCTGGAGTGGTTCTACGCCAAGTAAGCATACATACACCTCCTTCCCTGGGTATGCTGACCAAGGCGCTCGCAGCTTCGACAAGGAGGGCTTCTCCGTCTGGCGCGTGGACTTCAAATACAACGAAGAGCTTTCGCTTGTCTTCATGTCCTCAAACCAGGTCGGTGGCTTCTTCAACCGCCTAGAGGCATCGCGCAAGTACCTCTTCGGATCGGTGGGCGTGCTTGGCGAGGCTAACAACTCTATCATCTCTGGCGTCCTCATCCTGCGAGGCCAGGAAGCAAAGGCAGCTGTTGACTGCGCACCAGACTTTGAGAGTTACAACTACACGAAGCTAGATGTGTTTGAGAACCAGGAGGACAAAAGCTTCTTCGAAGGCGCACTTGCATGGGATCTTGAGATCGATGGCAAGAAGTGGGCAGATGGGAAGAACGTGAGTGCCGTTTTTCTTTTGGTCGTGCTTCATTCACCCCCCCGACTTTTCGCTGACGCTTGCGTTACAGTTCAAGTAACCGGAGAGCGTGGGACTTTGGGGAAGCTGCAGTATCGATTCCGTGTATCATCGTGTCTTCTATGTACTAGATCATGTTACTTCATACTTCATACTAAAGGTAGCGACTGCGACACGCCAGTGTCACACTTCTCGATGCCCGTTAGAAGTTCGTCAGAAGCGGAATGAATATCCAGCGACTCGGATGCTTTAGCGTCATATTTCGATTATGAAGCCGTACCGGCGGATGCGAGTCGATGATGATCGAGCATTGAACACGATTCTATGAAACAGCACGAAGCACCGAGTACCCGGAGAAGACCCAGCTGTACTTACTGAAGTGGAGCCTCTGGAGGTCTTGGTTCTCATTTCACAGTAGACGCAGCAGGATGAGTATTTGAACTTTCCTGGTTCGCTTCCTTCAATTATTGACATGCGCTGATGAAACATTTCCCAGCCAGGGCGGTAGACAAGATCATAATTGCTTCTAGAATTGGGTGTACTGCCTTCAGCAAAGATAATTCGTCGGATGTGCCTATTAGCAAGTATTGGCAGTGTCGGCAGTGTCGGGCGCTAGTTGACTCAGATCATCATGCGGAAACAACGAGGCATGCCAGCTGTGTCCCACTGACGATATGTGCTCTTGTATCCAGTATTCCACCATCGAGAATCAAGAACATTAATTTTTATTTAGCGCTACTCATGATCGATCGATCACTGGCAATTTCCGAGTGCAACCTCGGATGAATGTTCGAGACTCAAGCCTCGGTGAGTTTATTTTGAATGCACAACCTATACTAGTCCCCCGTAGTCAGACCTTGAGAGAAGGAAGACTTCCTTCTTTCTCAAGAAGCTGTACATCTGACCATCCCTCCAGCACATTATAAGCCGCGCGTTGTCAATTTCGCGACGTAGCAAGGCACATCGAGTCATGCCTGTCGTTTCTAGCCGGAGAAGACTGAGGTTCGTGAGATGTATTGGCCAGTACTAGTACTGATGTCAATGAGGCAAAAGCAGGTCTCTTCTGAAAGTCACCAGAACATGTTCGACCAATTAAGCTAGCCACGTTCAGTATCAGACTGCCAGGGTTTGTCCTTTCTTTCACCGCAATCAATGTCTCTAAGCATACATAGGCATATTCAGATCTAAAATTGGGAGGCATCACTTATCTTGGTCATTGCTGACAAAGTTCTTAATTATCGAAGACGGTCGTGATCCGCGATGTTGACTTGTCAAGTATACAAACTACTGACGTCGGTCCCTGACAATCCCTGTGCGTTCACTTCCTCTCGCTTCTGAAGTATGCATGCTGCTATGTCTAGGGTCGGCAATGGATTTGAAAGCCACGGAGCACGAAGTAAGCCTTTTATCTTCAAAGACCGAATGTGTTGATTCGCCAGTTACGGAACAGTAGATAACTCAAGTTACGGCTGCGGGGAGCTCGGGGTAATCCCGGTTCTCCGCTGTGAGGAAGCCGACGCGCGGAAAAACTTGTGACATTCCATGGCTGTTGAACCTGGGCAGCAGCTGGTATACGAGCTCGTTGAACGAATTAATACTCACAAGTCCATTACTCTTAGGACCTCTCTATCAATCCCAATTGCTCCCATTGGCTCTCTCTGGCGTGTTCCTTATCAACGTCAAAATAGATATGTCAGTTCCGCTGAGTTCTCTGACTAAACGCAATACAGATATCGAGCTGCTGCTATCGCAGGTCTCGAAGTTAAGCCTTTCAAGTTCGGTGTCACCAACAAGTCACTCGAATTTCTTGACAAATTCCCGCTTGCCAAAATTCCTGCCTTTGAGGGCAAGAGTGGATTCACACTTCTAGAGGGAGCCTCCATTGGACGTTATGGTCAGTGTTGGGCTTCATAGCCCATTATACAGATAATCCTTACCATGCGCCGTTGCGTGATTAGTTGCTTCTCTGGCCCCCGAGTCTGGCCTTTTTGGCAACAGTGTCAAAGATACTGCCCTGGTTGATCAGTGGATTCACTTCGCGGAGCACGAGATCAACGCATACACCGATATAATATGGCAGTTGGTGGAGCGCTTCTTCCCAGAGAAGGCCTACAGTGAAGGTGTTAGTCATTCTTTTTGCGAAGGAACTCGATGCCTCACATCGGTACTTTACAGATCCACAAGTCTATATTTGAGCGTCAAGAGCGCTCACCCAAATTCCTTGAACAGCACATCAACCGCCGCAACTTCCTCGTCACTGACGAGATCACCCTAGAGGACATCATTTTAGCTGCCGTGATCCAACGCGCTGCCCGAGTGACACTCGGTGCTGCTGAACGAGCACTTTACCCGAACATCTTCTCACGCTATGCGAAGGTGGCAGCTGATCTTCGTATTAAGGATATCTTCGGTACGGTGGACTTTGTTGAAGTGCCCCTAGCACCCAAGAAAGTTGAGTAGCCTCTTGTGTATTATTATATGGGGAAGAGTGGAAATGATTAAAGGATATACTATACCTCTCCGTCGAATCAGGTGCCGGCATGGCTTACATGTAAGGTATATGTATTTTTCAAAGGTCTAGACTTAAATGTGGGGACACTGTCCCTTTGAGCCATGTAGACACCATGGTCAAGGTCAAGTACGGCTGACAACACTTGCAACCCTCCCATTTGCCACTTTCTCGACATCCCGGCAAGTAAGACTGTACCTAGTTGACCTCCCGATCGTCCCTCCCGATTCAACAATCTCCGCAGCCGTCTTATGAAGCATGTGACGATTGACGATCCGCGAGTGCGATCCATCTGGAAGAAGCAGGAAACCATCGCCGACGAACATGTCGGCTTCGACCTCGTCTATGCCATGCAGATGCATAGTGTAAAGTTCTCCTGTCGTGACCACGACACTGCGAGGCTCCAAGAATAATGACAATACAGGCGCTGGATTGACGCTATGTCCAATTGATCTAGAGTCGACATTCAAACTGTCATGATCCTTATACCGATAGTAATGGAAGGTAGCATGCGATCCTAGGGATATAGTTGCGACCACTGGGTGATATGAGGGACCATCTTCGTGGGGCTTAGAATTGCACATGAGTAAACGGTTAAACAGAGTATTTCGGATCGTACCATGATGCCTTGTCCTGGATGGTACTTTAACGACATAAGATCAGGGACAAGTTATCCGTGAGTGCAATGATCTCACTTCGTTCAGTATGACGTGATTGGGCCCTCTGTGTGTGGACTGATTGAAGGCCCCCAGGGATCTGAGACGTCCCAGAACATTAGGACTATCATCGGACCGGACGGTTGAGATAGGCTACCCAAATCTTGATAAACTACTCACAAGTCATTCAAGAATACAGGAAAGTCCTGGCGAAACAGAATGTTCTTCTGGAGAACTTCACCCCCTGTATGGAACAAATGAATCTGCGTGTGAGGGATCTCAACCAGGAAGGTGAGTCTACTCACCCCATAATTGCAGTCTAAACGAGAATAACGAATCAGCCTCCGGATTGGCGCGCACGCACCGATAGTATATATGACAAACCTACGATTATTCAACATCTTCCATTTCTGCTTTGGGGAATCTTCTATCTAACGAGTAGCTAGTAAGGAACGCCTGATAGATCGACTAGTCCAACTACAACATACCTTCCGCAGTAAATACTGTTCTTCATCTTCAGAGATGAAGTTTGGGATATAGTATATGGCTGAAGTTCCTTGCAGGTGGTGTTGAGCAAGGAGGTCCATCTCGGTCATACCTGAACCAAGAAGCAGTGGCTTGGGAAGACTTTGTTACGTCATGTATTTGCTACAGTATCACTTCTACATGTAGCAACGTCAAATATGGTGCCGCGGTAGGTACAAGTTTTTCTCAAATTCACTTCACATACCATTTACGCTATAGACTGAGAATACCACTCCGACTACGTCCTTGAGCGAAGGGATATGCCTTATTCAGGTTAGTCAGGCCATACGTGGCTCCACTCCTCCGTGGAGTATAAGCCAAGCTGGTCCTTGTATTGCAGTTACTACGCTACCCGTAAGTGCCATCTACTTCAGTTTGCCCGTCTGACGATTCTTGGTTACTATTCTCTCTGTTTGTGACGAGGTCCTTTGCGAGCCCGGAGACACGCATATCTCCGTCAATGAACATCTATGGACTGGCTGGATGTTGAGGTGTTCGGGTGGCTACTGCTTCCACGATCCGTTCTCACCGCACCTCGTCAGAAAATAGTCGTGGTGGTAAAACTGTATGGTTTACATGATCGTGTATTTTTCATGGTCGACATAGGCTTCACAGCACCCCACTTCCAGTTCTTCACTTATACGGGATCATATATTAAGTACTGGCCAGCGAAACATAGCTATATCCCATGGTATGCAGAGACGCTAACTGAGAGAGCTACGGCTAATTTGCCTTGGCAGCGAGGCCGAAGTGAATCTCGATCCTGGAGACTGTCATGATCTCTGCACAACTGTCATTATTACAGTTCCGTGCAAATCATTGCCGTACTCAGGAGGAAATCCTCCAACATCGGACCTTGCAGACGCCTTAGATCTTTGTTTCGCGTTCATTCTTGACGTGTTCAATCAACCATAAGTTGAGTACATGCTCTATCAGAAGTGTAGCTTTGACTGAAAGGCAGTAGAAAACACTTGCATGAAGGAGAGGAGTAACAGCCAGTGAGTCGAAGTAGGGATCCTTCGAATTACCAGACCCCTATGAAGTTCATCGAGGACCTATGACAACCGTGACAGTTACGGCACAAGACAAGCAACGAGATACAGGTCCTCGAGACCCTGAGCGAGACTCCGACGGAAGCTCATGCGCATGTAGGAGGCCCAATGTCGGCGTTCCGTTTGATGCGACTATCGCAACCCACAAGAAACTCAAGCTCGTGAGGATTATGCTTAGTTTGGGGAGTCGCACTACGACACCAGGTTGCAACCAGGTTGTCATTGCTTTCGCACGCAGCTGTAAGCGCCGAGTAAGTATCTAGTACCGAGCGGTCAAATTTGCGATCGACGGGCGTATCAAGATCTCTTTCTCATTGATTGGTGCTGTCACTGCCGTGACAATGAATATGAATGGCCAACGATACAATGTCGTGGTTTAAACGTGTCAGTTAGAACCTCCTGGGTGAACTTCCCGCTCCAGATTACGAGGTGCGGTAATATATAATGGATGCCGTGACTATTCTTCCGAGATGATCGTGCTTTATAATGATGCTTTTAAGGCGACGACGCCAGACAGTGGGTAACATAGAACCGAAAGTAAATTCAAATAGACAAAATGCTTGATCGAATACTATAAACAGGAGGCTGCGCGCATATTACTCAGGTGTAGCCTATGTATATCTGATAGTCCAGGTCAAAGTGATGGTGACTTTCCTTCAGGGTCCCTTTCATTGTAAGAAGCGGGATTGGCCGGCAGAACGTTCTGCGACTCGCGAGCAAATATATAGCTATGAAACGAGAACTGGGTGAGGCGAACAAACGCAACCTGCAAGCAGTCTAGCGATTTGCCTATTTTTGCTGTTCCGACCCACTGGAAAAAGCCATTAGGGGGATTCTATCTTAGATGAGACAAATCACATACACAGGGGTATAGACACAAGGATAGCCTCGACGGTTGCAGTTACCACAACTAGGTCGACTGCCATCACATTTTAGTTTGCGACCTTGACAAAGGAGTTCTCAGTATGCGTACTTCTACTTTATATCACAAAGAGCACCACCTCTGCAAAACTGACAAGCCATGGCTGTCCTACGCGGTACCCGTGGGCTTGAGTCGTCATCCATAGGGTTGTAAATATATTGAGGCTGAGGAGCGTCAAACAGGAACTGCTGCACAAATTGTGGGGACGTACATGTGAGGACATTAGGGCAGTATTATCGTTTAACGAAGAGCAAGGTCTACTAGAAGCAGAAAAGGGGAACGATGCAGGGAGGAGGGGCAGGAATGACTGGTGCAATTTATGACAATCCCTGGCCAATTTAACCCAGAGCCAGCCTCGTATAAGTCGGGTAAATACGTATTTCCAGCTGTATAGCCCGTATAGCCAAAACCCGCTTCGGCGCTGTTATTTTAAATATCACGCTAGTATGAAAACTCAGACGCTACATCGGGAAGAGATAGCGGGTGGCCCAAGATCTTTGACCACGCTATCGTGAGCTGCCCCAAAACGCCACGTGCCAACAAGGACATACATGTGTCCTGTTCCAGGCTGTTTTAAACGAAGCTTCAATCAACCAATCAAGTGGTGGTGGTCCGACCAAGTGGCAAAAGGCCATGTCCCAGAGGTAGACTGCTTATCAAACCGATCAAGCCACAAAAGCCGAGGGTGCTCTCCACTGGCACGCCGAATCCCTGCAAGCCACGGAGAGGGTTGTGGTGTATCTATATCCGAGATTAAAGAAACTGCCGAGTTCGTCGAATACATACCGTTCGAAGACAATGTGAGTATATTTCAACAAGCGATCTGAGATTGGTCAATTAGAGACATGCCGTAATGGAAAGGGTCTACAGTACACGAAGCACTGGCAGCCACCACGGCTCTTCCTTTGCAGCCAACACGTTACTCGATTTAACTCAGCTCCGGTACCGGTTGACACGATTCAGGCTACTAATCGCGAAACGCGAGACTACGCGCAAACACCAGTCGTCTTTCCTTCGTCACCCACAATGTTTTCTGAAACACCGGTAACGTGTTGTTTAAAACGAGTGTCCGGCGATGAAATTGACACATCATGGGATTCACACTTCCAAGACAAGGACTAGTATATCATATATCTGCCCGGTCATCAATATCTAGCATTTATAGACGCTTGTCGGCACCCGACCCGTCGATGGTATCAATCTCTGCGGAAGCTGGAATTTGATCGATGACTAAACTAGTATGGCTAATAGTGAGTCCAACATCGACGTCTCTGGAATGAATGAAGTTCTCTTGCCCAAATTCAGGAAAGTAAAAGAAGATCCGTAAGTGTACTAAGCGGTAGTGCTCATCACATACCATCTTATGATTAGCTGTAATCAAGGTACGAATAGAACCAAGCTCCATCTGGGAAGACTTTTCATCACAAGACGACACCATTATGTAGTCATAATGCATATCATGGACCATTTCCTCTTCTAGATGCCGATTACGGAGGCATTGGTGCGGCTCTCAGGGGCTGTGGTATTGTGCGAACGACAAACTACATCCCTGAGCGCTGAGCCACAATGGCTAAGAAGCACCTACGAGAATCGAGAGGCACATCTACGCCCTAAGCCAAAACAATCGAGGCGCTCGGGCTTCAAGAAGTTCACGTACACCCCAAAGAGTGCGGGGAAGTGTACATGATGAGTACTACTCTTGATTCTGATGGCGCTATGGCCAGCATCTTGATAAACTGCAAACTCCGCCATCACAGTAAAGACGGAGCCGAATCTATTGGGGTTAGCTCCTACACAGTCCTGAGCAAGTCCCGAGAGTATAGCCTGGTATGGTCCGTTATTCTGCTGTCGTGTGTATCGTACGTGTAACTAAGCCGAAAGTACGTTTGCGACTCGGATATCATTATAGGCGATTATAGGCCATGCGTTGGAAGTAGCAAATCCTTCCCCAAGCTGACATCAGGTGTATTTTGTCATCGATAATTATAACCTTCTGTGGGACTAATCCACCTTTACTCCCCCCTCCTAGTAGCCCGAGTCCGACTATTCGCGCAGTAGGGTGCAGTAGGGTCCTCAGCGCTCAGCGTTCACATCCCATACTACGGTAATTGCGCGCTTGTCTCGATCTGTTCCGCTGGTCATTCGACGTATACGAACAAACGAAAAAAGCCGTTCCCCATGCCTTTCTTTGCCTTGAAGCCGCTGGCAATGATTTCGGCCCCGCTGGGTCCGCGGTGTGAAGATTTCGCAATTCATCTGATCCACGCGACAATCTGATAAAAACGCTCACGACGAGATCGTCCGCTTTTGTATGCGGGGCAAGTACATGAAATGCTCCCCGCGGGATCGGGTCAATCCATACACCAGACAAGATGCTCATTCCATGGATCATCTAACACAGACTAACGGCCAACAAGAAGGCTTGTTTTTTTATAGATAAACTGCTCCCCACAGTACAACTTTCACGAGCGCTACTACGGGACGCACTCCGTCTAGAGCGGGAACAAATATTTCTTTCTCTTTTCTCGGCATCGAAGATTTAATGACGGGATTACGAGTACTATCTCAAGATGGGACCATGGCCATGGATGCAACCTCAACCGCCGAGAAAGACGCGTATCCGCTGGAACGCATCATATAATCTCGGGTCGCTGGATGTTCTGTTGTTGCCAATCTATTGTTGGAGTATGAGATCAAAAATCAAATTTCCATAGAGCGCAACCAATCGTGGCTTGCCCACAATTATCATGATTCATTGAAGTTGTCGTAATGGGATGTCATAAATCGGAATCAGGTACAGTACTGAGTGAAGTCTTTATCAGATAGTAAGTATATACAAAACTGCAATGACTTCAGTGTATCCTATTAGTGACGAAAAGGTGACAACGAAGGTGTGAAGATGAGGTTGGAGTGAGTCAAATGCGACCAAGAAGAGGGCGTTTCAGAAATCCATTAGTGCGACGTACTTACTAACCACCTGTGTAGCGAAAAAAATCAAGAAGATAAATAGATTCATGCCTTGTGAGGGGGGCGGCGGAGATATTGCGAGTTAGATAAGGTAGGAATGACTCGGAGTCGGAGCAGAATTGTCGCGGGCCAAGGACGCAGTGAATGTGCATTACTCTGCGCCGGGAGCGATCAGGCTCTGATTCGCCACCCGTCGCCTTTTCTGCGCTCTCGACCAACACCCCCGAATGCCTCTCGTACGACAAGCCATAAAGCGGTGGATGAAACCGAGTCCTTGATTTCTTCAGCTGTGAGTGTGAACTCGCCCGGATTGGAGACAGTTCGGTTGACGCCCTGGGCGGTAATTACACGGCGGTGTACCGCAAGGTGCTCAACTTCAATGTCTGGCAACGGAAAGGGGACTTTCAAGAGTCCAACGACTTTGGGATGGTGTGGGGTCGGTAAAAGTGTGGCAACTTTTAGTCGCACGACCTGGTCTCCCTGCTCTGCGGAGTCCTGCACCGGTGGCGGATGACCTACGCGTCGCAACGTGAGTGTACACGTCCAAGGTGTCTCTGAATCTTCGGGTTCGCTGTCATCACCAGAATCGTCCGCACGGTGGGCGCTACTTTCAATACTGGTGCTAGCCTCCGAGCTTGCGCTGTGATGCGAGAACCTTGATTGACCGTGAATTGTTGGCGAGGCATCGAGACCTGATGGGAGGTCGCGCGAACGAGACGGCGATTTGTGGACCGACTTTGACGATGGAGGTTCAGATGTCGCAACTGCGCTTCCGAGGCGGCTGACACTCCCGGTCTCGGGGGCTTGTGGCGGTAATCTCCTATCAGCACGGGACTTCCTACCCCGCTCCTTCTCCTTTTTCCGTCCTCGCGACCACTCAAAACGGACCTCCACTTGCGGAATACTTGCTCCAGCGAGATCCCCGCGCCCACTTACACTTAATTTGCCCTTCATTCCGTTCAAAAGGCCCATCTCTGTGCCCTTCAGCCATTTGCGGACAACCCAAACATACTTTGTGGGCCGGCCTTTGGGTGGGGATATTGGGGGATAAAGGGAAGGTTGAATACCAAGGACGGGAGGACAAAGTGTGGGAGTGGACGAAATTCCTGACAACGGGGTGGATAGGAGATTATCATTAGACCGAGGTGCATCGACAACTTGAGAACTCGAAGGGGGTATATCATGCGATCGGCGAGACGAGAGACGAGATATGTTCAGCAAACCCTGCACCTCGGCAGACGGTCGGGGAGAAGTGTCTTTCTTCTTGAACATCTTGGTGAACAGCTTTTTAGCGCCTCCGCGCTGGGGCTGTGCGTTACTGGTTATAGTTTCTTCGGGGGTAGCGGGGGTAAAGGTAAAGCTGGGTTTACGAGGGATATCTGTGTGTGAAGAAGGCGAAAGGGCGGCGGTGGAAAAATCGGGCGTAACAGGCCTGCTGCTTGATGAGTGGGTGCGTGGTCGAGGAAACAAGCCTAGTTCTCGTTTGGAATCATCAACGCTAGTACGTGCGCTGCTACTGGGTGGTAAAGCACCTAGCAACGCAGCATTACCCCAGACTTCAATAGGTTCGAGGACGGCCAGACCAAGTATTTCCAATCCCTTCTTTGCGAACTTAGCCACTTTGGCATCAGTGCCAGCATCCACGATTACATTGGTCAGGACATTGTGAGCTTGAAGATTATAAAGTGGAATAATCATGCGACGTCCTGAGCTCGTAGTTGACACTGATGACGAAGCAAATGATGATACAGAGGTTGCAGAGGTGTAACCTGACGTCGTAGACGTCTCTGATAGAGCGGAAGGAGACCTTCGAAGATCAGTGGAACTAGTGGTGGAGTCAGGTATATCTGGGGCCGACTGGTCGAGAGCCTGGATAGTGGCATGGGGTCGATCATTACGAGATTGTGGGGGTACAAGTTGAACCTGGAGGTTGAGTGGGTGGTTTGATTTACTCGGTGGAGGTCGTACGATGACGAAGGTCTGAACATATTGTTGAGCCCTTCAGATTCGACCAGAACGATATGAGACGCGCCTCATTTACAAGTTTCTCCCTCTTGTCTTTTTTCTTTAACTTGGAGTCACCAGAAGTGCAGTCCACTGGCTGCTGATAAGCACTTGGCTCTACTGGAGTGTCTTGATTTGGAGTGGAAAATGATTGGTGCGACCGTTGCTCATGGTTTGGTTGGAGAACAGAAGGTAAAAAGGAGGAGAAGCTGGTGAACATGACTGTCGTTTACGAATAAGGGCGAACCCGGAACGCTCAAAGGACCATCAAGGATCAGTAGGAAGAGGGTCTCCAATTTACTGCTACGTACGGTTATGTACTTCATACTCCGGCACTGCGGCTGCTGCGACAAATACTCACCACGTAATAATTCAAGTCCAACAACTGTGTCCGCAAAATCATGCCGACGGGTTTTGCAAGTGTAGATTTCTCGTTGCGAAGGGAAGATGTCAGCCCCGGCGAGCTCGATAAAGACCTAGGCCTAGGTTTTTTTTAATACACACACGCTTCTTGCCAAGACCGTTGGCGAAACTCTCAGGAGAAGAGGGGAAACAAAATGCTACTATTCTAGCACAAATGCGATAGTCGAGATATTATAAGTAGTCAAGACTGTCGTCCCTTGACCGTTACGCCAAAAGGCAGTGATAATGAAAGCTCACCCTTCATTATCTCGGACAGTATTTACGCTGATTATGGGAACTCAGGTAAGCCAACGGGCTTACAGATATCATGAGCTGCAAACCCTAAGAAAGTACAACACACCGAGCGAGTCTCGGATACTCCGTCGGGAGACATTAACAGGTGGTCCAGTGGATGAATACTTATACGAGAGTGGTAGTTAGCGTGTGCGTGGCATCGCTGTGGCGGAGGTATTCGTTGTGTAGGTCGGCGTGGCTTGGCAAGTTGGAGGTAAGGCGCTAGTATCAACACTGGCAGATACAATTGAATGGAACACGTCAAACCCCTGGCCTTGATGACGTCAAACGGGGTTCGGAGAACGTATTCGACTTATCAGGTTTAAAAATAGAGAAACATATTAGAACCGTGAATGCACAGTGAACAGCTCACACTCCGGACTGTATATCTCGTTGGCAAAAAGGACCGCCATCACTCGGTTTCAACGAGCCGCCACGAACGATGAGATGCAGGTCATGCGCTTGGCCGATACCCTTACCCATACTAATAGACGTTGAGTAATACCTGTACCTCCGCTGCAGACTGGCCAGCGTCGACCGAGTCGTTGCATCCAGTCATAGGCCTAAGCAGACCTTGGACGCTCATTCCTTCTATCCTAAGGTTATGCCAAGTTCTCCAGAGGAGATTGGAAAGTACTCACCTTGCCGGATGTTGCCGCTCAAATAGCCCAAACCAGCCGTCCGATCTAACTGTGAACTCGCCTTGCTAGTCATTGATTACTTCCGGTCTATGCATCTTGGCGAAACGCAACTGGTTCCTCGGGTAACACGTTCTTACCACTGCGGGTGTACAAAAGTCCTGAGGTTACAACGCATTCGCTCCGGAAGCGCGGGGTACTCAATTCGTGAGTGTCTGATGGGATGTGTCAAATGACATTGTTCCCAGCAGCAGAGGACTTTCTGATGATGGTCTCCTCTACAAGAACTGCGGGATCAGACAAGTCACCATCCGTAAGTGGGCGTTGATCCGTGACTCACCAAGTTTTTCATTTTCTCCCATGCGAAGGAGAGGCGTGATGCCAGTATCCACCTAAGCCAGGAAGGCTAGGTAATCCCATCATCGACGTTTCGATAGAAGTGCGTGCCTAGAAACAATTCCGAACACGCAGCAGCCAAGGCGCTGCAGGACTCACGTCTTCAATCAAAACTACACCGTCTTCCTGTCGTGGGTTCACCCGCAGCTCGCAGCCTGCCTCTCGCAGCCCGAAACAGACATGTCAGGGAACCCGGCGGTAGGCACCGTGCGATTTGCAAAAAGGTACCCGAGACGTTCCAAATCTACTGGCCAGGCGATGCCCGACGCCGAGTCGAAATTGACTAGTCATTGCCTAGCATTGCCTCCTAATTTTGGTTCCCGTTCGCTGACAAAGACCCGCGCCTCGGGCTATTTCCCGAGCCGTTCGCTGCCGTTCGTGATGGAAATATCTTGCAAGCTGACAGTCTGATAGTGAACGTGAACAAAAGTACCAGAAAGTACCCCGCCAAGACAAAGACAAACGTAACAGTTCTAGAAGGGCACATAGGGGGTTAGAATCACTAAAACCTTACAAAGCGCCGTGCAAATCGACTCTAGTACGACTGTTGCTAGCTATTTCAGGACATGGTTGTGTATGTTGTCATTAGGCCCGTCGAGAAGACCTTGAACGTGCTGCGCCCAGTCGTACGCGGGGCAGTTGTTGGGTATCTAGGTGCAGCCATAGGTGATGCAGTGCTGATAAGGATTAGATATTCCAGAAAAGCCATGCTGAGCACTTTAACAATCCAGATCGCATGGTAGGTTCTGCGTGACTAGAAGATAAGAACCGTGGGCATCTTTGCACGACTCCATTAAATTGCTCACTCGTGCCCATAACAATGCCATACATATTTGCATGGCGCATAGTGCAGGGCATCAGCACCGGCAAGAGCACTGCTCCAGATGATCAGTCACGACACAATAAATACCTGGAAGTGGACGTGCCGGGCCAGACATAGTTTGCCTTGAACTGCAACATTAACTCTAAGCTAATTTAGCCAGTTGGCATTCGCAAAATGCGGATGGCTAGATGCAGAAATTACGCACTAGTGTAGAAATCTGAGTGTAAAGGGGATCCCATAGAGGAGGCTCTCTTTCCAGGCGTCTGTGTGTTCACTGTGTCCTTGAATATTCTGCTAGAGTGAGGCCCGAGGGTGATTAAAAGTGACCGCTGAACATCAGTTCCAGTAAACTTCTCCACATGGAGGCGGCCCATCTACAAGCCTAGAGTAAAACCACAAGTCCAAATAGAATCGTGCAAGGATCTGAATGGAATCCAGACAGCAAGGCATGATGTTGAAGAAAAATGTTGATAAACGATAAAGCAAGACCAGCCGACACCGTGTGGAAATAGATAATATGGATTCACCGTCCTCGAGGATATAAAAAAGCGGCAGGCCATGGCAAAAATGAGGGATAAAATAAAGTGGTGACGTGCGTTTTACGACGGAGGAGCCAGCCTGGACAGAAGGTAGGGCGAAAGTCCCCTTATTCCCTTCAGTTCTTAACCATTCTTCGTCCTGACCCAGGATCACACCATCATCTACTATCCCTGCATCTTCGTCGTCTGCATCAACCAGGAACTCGGTAGCGGATGGACCGTCGTCCTCGGAAAGGCGAATTTGGCCTTCCGTCGTCGTCCATGTTTGTAGCCTGTGTCTGGATAAGTCCTGAGTTATGTTACGCGGACAATGAACGCACTGGTGGGATACAACTGCACGCAAGGCACTTGCGCGACGCCAGAGCAAGTAAAGCAAGCACAATGTGAAAGTGGTAAAGATGAATATTAAGCCGAAATTTCCCAAAGGCTGTGGCTTATTGCCTTCGCGAGGTTCTATTTGAGGAAGCGAAATTAGTAGGGAGACATGGAAGTCTGATTATGTTGACCTCCAGGTGTAACGACTGGTGCCATCGTTCAAGCAGAAACAAAAACAAACTCAGTTCTCCAAACTAAACTTGACAGGATAGGAGGAAGTCAAGGAATAATTAATAATTAATAAGCACCCAGCTACTCCCACCATGGACAGCACGAGAACATCCCTGAAACCGCCCCTCCGGCGAAAAAAGTCCGGCGCGCACTACGGCAAGAACGGCGGAGAACGGCGGCAAAGGCTGGTGGCTAACAGACGGCATGTCGGAGATTGAAAATACACCTGCGTTCAGCCAGCACTAACGCCTGTGCCCAACTGCAGCACTAACTGCTCACCACTTGCTGGGCAGGGACTTGAACGTCCTCCATAACAATCTATCCCACAGTTTTCAACTATGATACCATGTTGCTTGTATTCTTCAGTCGCACCGCCCACCATATCCAAAACCCTAGCAAGCCATGAGTTACTGGCGACCCTCTCCTTTGAAGATGTCCTTGCATTCACTTCACGTGCGTCAGCTCTCAAGCGTGATATCATGCTTCCGCAACTTCAGACGATCTCAGGCAATGTCCCACCTGACATCCTGCCACCTTCAATCTGTGAGTTCCTGCAACTGTCAACTGGCTTAACCAGGGATACTGTTGCAGCATGTTGGCATGCATTCAAGGAGATTGTATGGGGCATGCCTAGCCGTAACGAGTTAGCTGCACAGCACGAGCGAGCATTTCGTGAGCATGGACAATGACTTGGTTTGAGTGAGTTTTTGTATTGTCCCTGACCATCACATATCTGAGATGATATAGCGTCTATCTCACTCTATCCTCCACATACCCACTGTACACAATCCAACTGCTCGACCGCCCAGTCACAAACACCACTCAAAAAGGCTGATTCTCGTCAGGTCGTGCTACATACACTCCACGGTGCCATCCCTGCACGGTCGGTTCATCTCATATGTCGTACTTGCAACACCGTATACGAGAACAACTTCTGTATCGCTGAACGTAGATGATGGTACTATGGTGGGGTCCCAGAATACATCCAGGTGGCTGACCACCATTTTGTTGACCGGCGTGTTACCAAGCTATGGGTGGAACTCCACCTCAAGGGTCAGTAAGTATCTGCTTTGCTCTCAGACTGTATCTTACTTTATTGTATAGCGTATCTGCGCAGGCTTGCGCCAACATTTATGACAGTGCTTTGTCAATGAGGGATGAGAATCAGCTCCAGGATGCAGGCTGGCAGTTTGGGTTTAAGCTGAAGAACGAGCACATCTGGGACACGTTCATCATACTCGCACTCACCGAGGACTGTGATCGGTGTGGAGTGCTGCTTGATGTACCGAACGATGGTGCTCAAACACACCGATTCCCTGCAGCTATGCAAGCCCGTAACGAGCGCATTGTCTATGAAGGGCAGCCAGAACTACGACACTACTGCGACACCTGCATGTGGACTTACTGGAATGACGACGGTAGTGCACGGAAAGTGCAGGTCGTTGTTACAGATGGCTTGTCCATGGGCCGCCCATGCTGTAATGTGTTCCAATGCCGCAACCCACTTTCCAATAACCGGTCACGATTCTGCTGGCAACATCTCAATGAAGGTCTCGACAACATCTGTGCTGTCGTCGATTGCGATATGCCTGTATTACCGGGATGGAAGGCATGCACACTCCCAGCCCACCAGGAGATGGAATGCCTTCATGGTGAGAAAATGCGCACCAACTTCCAAGCCACAAAACGCCTCCAGAAGATGCATGCTGCACAACCAAATGATGCCATGGTTGCACAGCAGTAGCCTTGGGCTTGCAGATGACAGTTGCTACTATTACAACACCACGCATGAATGCTGGAGAAAGATCATTGCGGGTCATGTCCTCACCCTCACTCAGCCCTACGTTTACCTCAAGAATCTCAACGTGAAAGTTATGCTCGACTTTGACATCTACATTCAATGACGGCCACAAAAGCAAAGGCTCGCCCTACCTTACTATCCTCGCTCTCTGCAACGCATCAAGTGAGAGGTGTCTCTGGACGTCATCAGCATTTCGTCGGATTCAGACACAGGTGGCAGTGAGACGAGTTCTCGAGGCTTATCATATGATCATCCCATTACTATGACTACCTAGACGGTCTTTACACATTGCACGTTTTACCTTAGTTCATTTTACCTTATCACCTCGTGAATGTTGTATCTTATCGTCCTGTGAATGTATGCACCCCATTGAACGGTCACCTGCATGCGCCTCAAGATGTGACCACTTAGAGAGACATTTTGGTGTATTGGGGAGACACTTTGGCACTATGCTCGATGACGTGGTAAACATTACAATGGCGAAATAAAAGTATAGTAAAATAATTAAGGGTGAAATGATATGAAAAATACAAGAGAGGTATATCATACAGAATAAAAACATAATTACTTGAGGGGGACTCGGGCAGCCAGCTTGCTCCAATGGCCAGCATCAGTGCGTCCAGCAGCCTCGGCATCTTCGAGCAAGCCTTCCTCAGATGCACGAAGCCAGCGTTTTTTGCATCGTGGTAGGTAGAAGCTGCGAATGGCAGATGGAAAACCGCTTGAAAGTGATCTTCCAAACGTCGGTACTGTTCCTTCATCTCTGCACTTTCGATCTGCCACAAACCTTCAGACATGTCGATAGTGTACATGAATGTGGGCCACCGTGTCGAAGTTGATGCACATTTGTTGGGGGGTCCAACGCTAGTAGTACTTGCGACCTGTGATGGAGTAGATCGGGCTCGGTTAGACGAAAAGGAAAGATGTGGAGCCTTGGATGGCGAAGGAGAATCGAAGTCCTCGTCGTCAGTATTGTGATGTTCGAACCTCTTTCATTGGACCAGTGACGTGATGCTAGAACTAAAGTCCGAATCGGAATCGTTTGATGGTGTTTGACTTGGAGTAAAGCTCAGGCTGGCAGCCGGTGAGGGAACAGATGAGTGCCAGTGAACTGCGGCCGGCGAGGGAATGGATGAGCGCCAGTGAACTGGCTGTTGAGAATCAGACAATGTAGCAAGACTGGTGTCGATATCGGATCCATTGTCAGTGCTACTACGATAGTGGTGTCTCCCTGGCCTCGGTGTCAGTGAAGGAGAGTCCTTGGCGACATCAAGTCCTGATGTCTTCGTCGTTTCGTGGACGGCTCGTCACTTGGAAGTCAGGTTTCGGAAGTTGCGCCCGGTTGGCTGAACATAGTCCTGTAAATAGTCTTGGAACCCTTTACAGTCAACTCCTCATCTGCAAATAAACAGCTGGCTATCAGTCGCAACTTCAAGGGGGCGGTTCAAATCATCTTGAACTCAGCGTCGAAGCTTTGGATCATAATAGTCAACTGGTCCAAGGTGCGTGCTGAGAGCTTGTAGGGTGTCCGGATATTCGGCGAGTGAACACACAGTAGAGCGCTTGTAGACCGTGACCGAAACAGGTTCAACGCCATTCTAGGCGAAAGTGTGAGCAACATTCAAGAATGATGACAGAAGATGCACCTGGTCCCAGTAGTTGACAAGAAAACGACCCTTGAGATGTTGCTCGTGAGCCTTCTTGGCTTCAGTGCATTGTTGAAAGTCAGTCTTCAGGAACTCGCGCCTAGTGTGGGTCACTAGCCAAGAGTCGTTGAGCTGTGTTGACAACCTAGGGTCCAGTGCCCTCCCGGCTTTGGAGATCATACCGCCAGGTGCTGCTCGAGTTTTCCCCTTCTTAGACTTTGTAGTTGTAGTCTGTGCTTGAGCCAGAGGCGGAGGCTGCATGTCGGCAATAGAACAAGCGAGCACTGCTTCAAGTTGTAAGTCTTGCGTTTGAGCTGGAGGCAGAGGCTGCTGCTGGTCAGCAATAGATTGCGCGACCGCTGCTTCAAGTTGTAGGTCTTGCTCCTCGCGGTCAACATCAGACTGGTAGTAATATTCGTCAAAGCCACTTGACAGATCTGCAGGAGCCGTGCGGTACAAGAAGTGGTCAAGGACATCAGTTGATGTGGCTGACCAGGATGGTGGCAGCAGATGTGCAGATGGCGGCGGTTGAGATGGTGGCGGCAATTGAGATGGCGGCAGTGGATGTGCAGATGGCAGTGGTTGAGATGGTGGAGGCGGTGCATGTGCAGATGGCACTGGTGTAGATGGGAAGCCATGGGAAAAGCAGCCGCCAGTAGAAATACAGTGCGATTTGCACATGTGGTTAGGGCATGCAGCTTTTACCGTTTTGATCGCACAGAAAGACGACTGGCAGCCTTTTGGTTTCATGGGAGCATGTCCACCTGCAGGAGATGGCGCAACCACGACCTCACATTGAGTGAGCGGTGGCAAGTGCTCTTCTTGGACCCAGTGAGGAGGGATCCACCAGTACTTGTCGCTGTGAACCGTTGGGTTGATACACTGCCAAAGGATGAACCACGAGTCAGCTAGTAACATATAGAACAAACTCACCAGTAAGTATGCCTTCCCATCATTGATACCGCCCTGCTTGAACTTTACTGGCAGAGATTGCCCACACCCAGGCTTTGGACAGTGACTGTTGGAAGGCGGTAGCTGAGAGTGGTCCATACCACTGGAATGATAAGATTAGTGATAAGATTAGCACGCATCCTAGCCTCTAGGTGATTTTAAAGTCCGCCAAAGTCCGCCACCTAGCCGTCCTTTTTTTTTTTTTGCCGCCGGACTGCGGATATATCCGCCGTAGCGCCGTACTCTGCGCCGTACGTTTCTACGCCGGTGGGGCGGTTTCAGTGACCTTTTCGACAGCACCCTACTCAAGATAGCGCTTATGCCAACCAAACATCATGTGATTACATAAACATCTATACATACACCACCATTGGAAAATCGACATACCAAGCATCTTGAGGTCATCGTTTAATTTAGCTGTGTAGAAATTGGAATATCTGTTGAACAACGACAACTCCCATATATCTCGCTCTCAGGTTCTCTGTTTCCATCTCCTCCTAGATCCCGTGATCAGCCTGCCCCGGAAGACTGAGGGATTGACACTGTTAAGATTTTTCATCATATTAGAAAGCTACCGGGAAGTGCCTACGACTGATGTTCTGTTCACGGGCTAGTGACATGTTCGAGGTGTCTGGCCCCTGGCGTCCTCCGCGTGACTTCCTGAGGCTCCCTATTGTCGTCACCTTAAGTTTACCATATGGAGTCGCTAGATGACACCATCTAAGAGAATTCGTTGTAAAGGGATAATCTGATTCATCAAACACTTACCGTCATGCCAAGGGTTTCGTGAAATGAACCCTATGTGCAGTTTCTCGGAGCACAGGCTGAACATGTGGGCGCGAATAAGACACCGGCCAAGGAGGTCCAAGGTATCCATATAAGTAAGCATGTAGATTTAGGAAGTCGGCAGGAAATCATTAAACACTGGTATACATGCAAAAATATGCAAGCATGTGGGCGGCGTGCTGTAAATACATAAGTAGGTAGGCATCAGTAGTAGTAATACATACATCGTACAAATCTTATCGTATGGTAGACCTCAAGGTCATGTCACTGCCCTCATTTTTTTCCTTGTCATCTGGCGCGGACCAGACCCTAAACATCTTAATGGTCTCCTCCACGGGACTGACAGTGAATACAGAACATCCGTCGGGGCCAATACAAGAGTGACCCACAGGAGCGGAGTGTGCTTTGACGTTGACAATTCGTTGGCAGGAAGGGTACGAATGAACCACGAGCGAGTTTTCTACACTTGGAGCTGATACTTGGGTCACCGAGTGTACGTTATTTTGAGATACAGACCACGAGGAACCGTGGGTGCTTAAGAGCTCCTTGCAGTGCGGGGACCAGTGCAAAGACGTGATAGTTGTCTGTAAGGAGATGGTATGCAGTGGGTCAGAGGATGGGACCATCTTGCCGGTATTCCAAATGTGTATTTCACCGTCTGGGGAACCACCTCCAGTTGCTAGTAGGCCGTGCTGCCACGGACTCCACGATAAAGCCTTGAAAGAAAAAGAACAATGTGATTACTTCTGGGGAATAATCATGCGACATACCTTGACCGGACCCTTGTGTTTCATGCGAATATTTTTGTCGCCGTTCGTAAGAAGATCATTGGCTCTATGGTCCCATACGTGGACAACACCACTGTCATCTCCTGTGGCCAGATGACGCCCGTCAACTGACCATTTCACGCCGTGTACTCGTCGTTTATGGCCCGTAATCTTGGTTATCTCAGCCCGCATTCGGATATCGAACAGGGTCACACCGCCGCCAGTCCTGCCAACAGCAAGGACATCGCCATTCCAGTGCATGCCTCCCATGCCATGACCACCATCGACCCAGTCTACAAGCTGCTTTCTGTTCTCGGCGTCCATAATTCTGACAGCACCGACTGTCGTCCCGAGCGCGAGTAAATAAGGTTTGGTTTTGCCACCCCAATCGATGCTGTGGACTGTTCCGTCTGAAAGGGAGGAACGACACAAGTGAACTACTGCCCGGGATTCAAGGTTCTGAAAATACACATCATACTTGAAAGCAACTCCGATGCAGTTGGCGTGTGACCATGCCATTGGAGAGGCGAAAAGGTCAGTAGACATTCCGGGTCCATCGAGGGCCATTACGAAATGTTTCCGAGTCCCTAAATTGGACTTTGCTGAGAGTAGAGATGCAGTACGGGAAGTCGAAAACAATTCGGAGGCACTTCGGCGAAGCAATGAACGAAGAGACGTATCTGAAGAGAGTGAGGGAGAGTTGGTGGGACTTAATACACGGTCGTCAAGTAGACCAAACGCTTTGGCGATACGATTTGTTCTCGGGGTGACATTCAATGGCAATGACGTTGAAGTTCGTACTGTCAAAAATCGATCTGCCTGAAAACTCCTATGTGTAGCAAATTCTGTTGGCCAAGCGATGTTCTTACGTTTATCTCCTCGATGGGAGTCTCCGGTGCTAATGGTGTTGCCAAATCCCCTTCCAAGTCAAGCGAAGCCACTGAAACCCGCCTTCGCTTCCTAGTTGAGTATGTGCTCGAAACGCTAGCGCGTGATGGAGTACGCTTTATCGCGGCACACGTTGGGTTAACAGCATCTGCAACACTGCCATATTCACTGTGGATCCCATCAGTTTCTGCCATGTGAATAACACGAGAATACAGACGAGGACATAATAATTTGTCGAGTTATGAGGAAATGGGATCCGGAGAGACGCTTGGGATACAACCTCAATCCAGTCAAAATGCAGTGGCTCTTGATCGTGACGCGTCGTCAGTCGTTGTCACGGTTAGAAAGGCGATTGATCAGTGTTTGTTTGAGTCTAAAGGTACAGCCAAACAACCGCCTTCTATATCCGGGTTGCCGGCGGTCATGACGCATTCGGAACTCTCCAGAGTCCAACAAAGCTCTGATAGGCTGGTGGTCACTGGAAACGGTTACTTACACCCTGGGCTCGCAGCTATCATGTAATCGCCACGCCACTGCACAGACTGCCAAGACCCACCGGGTTGCTTGACGTTGGCCAGCGCATCAAATGTTAATTTCCGCAACGCATGATCATGCGCAAGACATGAAGGGCACTGATTAACGGGCCTTTTGGCCACGTTCCGGATTGTTTTGCCCATAAGTACCCAGATACATATTTGATTTTACTTGACGTCGGAACGTACCGTTACAGACCGTTACCATCATGAGGAACCCCTCGGTGCGCCACTTCCACAGCTTCACTGTCATGTTTACTTTGACATGATTAGTTAAAACATACAACTTCCTTCCATGGACCATGGCGCAGTTGTATGCCGTCATCGATTGGTTGGTGGCAGTCAATGGCTTGTGGCGCGGAGGTGTGTATAGCTGAATGACGATAATGATCTGGAAGTACAGTAACACTCTTAAGGATACTTGCCCTCAAAGATTTAATCAGCTTGTGACAGTCAGCATCAGCCAGCCCATCTCCGAAATCTGGTGAGATATGTAAACTTGGGCCGGCGGCATCAGAAACCAGCATCAACATTTTTAAACGCCGTTGGCCTGATGTGATCGGGCTTGTACAAGCGGTTACTTCCCTGTACTTACTTATTGGTCGACAGTGTGGATATTGATCGACTCAGATAGCGACCGATTGAATTCTGAAGGTAGATTCCAAGGAGTGCTACTGAGGCTCGGTCATCAAATGGCCCGATCCCCCAGAAAATTTAAGGCAAGTTCCAAGTGATTGTTCTTATATTATTTCCATGATGCTGCACTGTCAGTCTACATAGGGTATGGCGGCCCAGCACTGTCGACATTATGCTATAGCCCACGGAGACAACCAACGGAATTTAACAATGGGACATCTACACTAGATATTTTCTAAAACCAGGGCTCCACAGAACACAAGAGCATCGATATTGATTCCCAGTGCTTGTCACCACCCGACATCGCTAGCATCCAAAGTAGTTCTATTGGTGGACAAGTATATAACAACCTCATTTCATAACACGGAACGATGCAATAGCATGCGAGCGAAAACTTAACAAAAAGCATGACGGAAACAAAAAGAAAAAGCGAGTTAACATAGCATTTAAAACTGTCAACAACAAAAAATTGCAAGAGCAGCAAAGCACGAACGGATCAAAGAGTCCCCTTGAGATTAAATATTAGGTTGAATGTGATTCGTAGGTCTGGACCTTTCCACACGGTGCGTAAGCTCATTCATCATCCCTCGGGAGAAGCAGTTTCTTCTTCGGGCGCTCGTATGGGGTGCGTGATGAAGAACACCGTTTTGGATTGTAGGGTTCATCATCAGCAGGGATGATTTGGTCAAGTTCTTCAAAGCGATCTTCCGAATAATCGAGAGGCGCAATAAGTACTTTGCGACCGATATTTGCACGTCTTTTGTGCTTCGGATCGTCAGTGATGGCGGATTTTCCTTTCCGCTGCTGCTCTCTGAACCTGAGCAGTGGCAGAACGTCCGAACGAGCGTACTCTCCGGGTGATGTCATCACTGACCAAACAAACTGCATCATGGCCAGTTCGGGAGTGGTGGAAACCGGACGCCCAGGGGAAGGCAGACGAGGAATAACGTAAGATAAAGCGTCACGGGCTCTGGAGCCAAGTGGGGTGTAGGGTGCTGTCATTTCTGATCCAAAGGTCTTCGCCAGTTCTGCCCAATGATCTCTCTCGGCCGCAGCTGCTAGTTTATCGTGATCAGTGTATGATCGAATACCAGAGATGTTCAGGAAGCGAACGCCTTTGTGAGTAATGAGGATATCATGAGGGAAGAGAGATCCTAATAGGATTCCGTGTCTCTGGATATCAGCTACTGCTGCGAAAACAGCAGCACGATCGGTTGGACACACACGACCTACAGAAATCCACGGCATGAGCGCGAACGACGGTATTGCTTATAACTTCAGCTTACGTCCAATGATGGGCTCGCACATGACACCAATGATCATTCCACTTTTATAGACGTGGGCAAGTAGCTTGAATGTGTAATGGCTGACACCAGCCTCATTCATAAGCTTATGTCCGAGACTCTCCGCAGCCACAAAACGTGACCAGTGGGGGTTCACGCCCATGAATAGGTCAACTTCCGTTCCTGCAGAAGGTATGAGAATCTTGCTCAAGAGGGCAAAGCACAACCTAACCTTCGTGGATTCCCTCCCATAGCGAGCAGTCCACGATCCGAGTAACATCTATATCATCCAAGTTTACCTTCTTCGTCCAAACTGGGCACTTCAAACGAACAAACTCCTTCCTAGTGTAAATCAGACTGTAGGTGTTGTCCTAAGTGATTGTCTGTGAATAATGAGTGGAGGGTGAGCTCAGTCATTCTTACCTTTTGCCTCACAAGATGTGCCCAATTGTTGTCTGTACCAAATTGCAAATTATCGAGCATCGTCTGCAGCACTTCTTGTAGGTAAAAAAAGGCCTCTCTGTCAGATGAGAAGTTCGACCGGCATGATGATTGAGAATAGTCGATGCCAGGACGACAGTATGGTTCTGCTTGGATAGAAAGGACTTCGCCGTCCTTCCAGAGATGGTAGAAGCGCCCTTGATCATGTTCGTAGGAGCCGCCTATGCGGAACGTAAGATTTTCGAAATTGGTTGATTGCCTGAGTTTGCGGAGAGTGAGATCCTTCTACAGGTGTGACTCAGTTCTGAGAAATGGGGGCGTATGTGATGGACCTACACTCGCATACTCCATGCTGATCTTGAGTGTTCAAAACACGTTCTCGCTTGCTGTGCTTCATCGAATGATGGTGACCTTTTCAATACTAGAGCTTCCTGAAATGGATGCCATGTGAAGCACGTGCCAGCAATGCTTATTACGTCCGGTTCTGTTTCGAGACATGATCTTCATTGCATATACCTACTTGACCGGGATTCTACCGGACTCGCTACTCACACCGAGATGATTATGATCTCGGTATTCTGTTTGCTCAACAACTCGGTCGATTCCAATGGGCGCAATCCAGCGCGACCTGTATAAATTATGGCTGTGACTAACAGTTGAATGTCTCGTTCGCCCTCTCTTCGAAACCCCAACGAGTACCCAACCGACGCCACCTGTTGTCCAACTTCACCACCCCTGGTGAGTTCCAAATACTACCTGTTTTACATATTTCCCCGAACAGATAATTATCTGATTTCGCCGTTGCTTCTCTCACCCCGCGAAAAGAAAGGCGATTCCTCTTCGCACATCTGCTTTTAAGAACGCAGTAAGTCGATAGTACACTCCATTAATCATCTCGGAAATACTTACGATGTGTGTCTCTCAAGCTTATTTCTGTACACTCCACGAGGTACGATTCTACGTACTCGAGCCTTGCTCTAAGGGCATGGGTGGACGACCTTGTCCAGTCCCTCGAATATCAGAGGATGCAAAATCTAACTTGCCTTGCTCCAAATGCCTTGGCCGCTGAGTACGTCTTCCCCGGCGATCTTGTACTTGTGGCCTTCATTCACTCACCCCCAGGAACACTTGTGGCCTTCATTCACTCACCCCCAGGAACACTTGTGGCCTTCATTCACTCACCCCCGGGAACACTTGCGTTCTGCAAGTCGGGACTCTTCATCGCAGCTGAAGTTCAGATCGCCGGGTCAATCAATTCTCTGGCGAGGATGATCTACGCTCGCACCCGCGCGATGGCTGACATCTCAAGTTATATGTCTCCGGGACCGCGCCACCTGTCATCTTTGTGACGGTTTAATTCATCTCATTTATTCCTACTCTATTTCAAATTATCCTAATTGTGCCAGCATGATCTAGAATTCTATCTAGAATCCCGTGGAGCATACCACCCATGTCTCAAACCTAAGCAGTGAGTGCATATCCTTGATATCTAAATGCATGTTAACATACGGCCTTTGACAAGACATCCATAAGTAATGTCATCATTTTCATGCGTTCGTAGACCTCGAACCACTTGCCTGGAATATCTGTTGTTTCCCCCAGTCTCTCTACTTCAAGACCTATTCAGCTAATACTACTTATATACAGTATCTGTAGTACATACATCATATATTTTACCTACTCGTCCATCAATCATTAATCAAACTCCCTTCCGCTATTTCGCTAGGGTCTTCTGATCACCCAAGGAAGCTATACAAACATCCTACACGTTACAGTAAACATCGTTGTAAGACTACTCCAGGCGAGACGCACACGCTCCGATTGCGCTCAAACTCGGTAGAAAGTAAGGATGTCGGTGAACCAAATTTGTATCCAGAATTGACAGCATACCGTGATAATTCCGTCATTCCCGCCTACTCATGACGAAACAGCCCTCATAACCATTGATATTTGGGAGACTGAGCGTTTCGCGCCAGCGCCCGGAGAAACTCCCGTTGATGCTACCAACCAGATAGCCACGATAAAGCCATTGACCTCGATCGCCTCCGACCTAAGACAAGGATGCATTTATACATGATATATCATATGAAATGCAGTAGACGTACATATTCCTTCATAAGACTAACGAAGCCGTCGCAAGCTCGTACCCGGCCAAGAATATTGAATTGACCCCAAGCAGAATGACCCTGTACAAAAAATGAGGACAAGTTGAGAAAGTAAACCAATAATGACCTCTCCGACGACAATGATGTCTTGGATATTCAGGAACTCGAAGCCCTCAGCCTCTTCCGAGTCACAAGTCGACGGCCGCCTGTAGGACAGTGGAGTCATTTTCCCAGGCTCGTGTACCTCTGCACTGCTTGAGTGCTCGTGAATGCGGATGCCAGGTGGAACGAACGCCTTGAGCGGATTACCCGAGCTTAGTGATGGCGATTTCGCGCCGGTGGCGATGCCATCACCATCCCTGGAGATCATCAAGTGGTACTCTCGCAACTTCCATGTTTGACGATGCTGCGCAACCATACAATTGTGAAGAGTTGAAGGGGGATGTCCAAACAGCAGCTCCTCGTAGGTAGTGAATTCTGTGTACTAGGTATACCTCGTTTAACGGAGGGTTTCATGGCTCGGACTTTGGGTCAACCTACCGTAAAGATACCTTCCCATACACCTTGCAAACTACCGGGTATAAATGCGCCCGAGAATTCGCTGGAGAGAGGAATTTTGGCGAGATTCGTGCACCTCTGCCAATCAGGCTCCCACTCAAAACTCTGGTTCAGAGAGGATGGAAAGTTGTTTGGTGTATGCGGTCCTTTGTAGACATCTCGTGTTGGACCTATAAGGGGACCCATCAAGCTGAGGTAGGAGAGAATTGCAGGTGTAGCCATCGTCGGTGGAATCATGTGATATAAACTAGAATAGTGGTGTACGCGCGTAGGTTCGAGTGGACAGGACCTGGGAACCAAGTCCGCCCATGGGGTTTGACAAATGTTATACTTGGATTATCAGCAGGTGTGCATGAATATGAATATGATAGATATACCTTGTGCGCTGCTAGAGCAGTTGGTTTCAAAACGGTTGCTAAAGTCCGATAGTTCCTTTCCGTACGCTGAAACCGGTCTGTGAAACGAAGGTTAGAACTCAGGGCGGTGGCAGAGACAGTACGACACACCGGGTCTAAGAAGTAACCAAAATAACCACATCGCCAGAGAATTGTGCTCATTATCGAGCGGCCACTCATCTTCCAAGAGCGCCTTCCCGGCGAGCGATGCACCGTTATCATCGAACCAATACTCCATTAACCATTGCTCCATCCCTGCGTATTCCCTCAGTTGCTTGACATTCTTTCCGTCGTTTTCGAGCATCATCAGGTAGGCGAGCCAAAGCAACTCGCCAAGGATCTGCGAATTTGACGTATCTGGCGCACAAACTCGAGAATCTGTTCGCGCCCGCATCCGCTTCATGTAATCGAATCTCTTGCGCAACTCCTTCGATAGGGTGACAGGTGTAGCGATTTGTGGGCCCAGACGACGAACGGCGGCACTGAGATCGAATTTATGCTCAAATATGCGCGCGCAAAGATGTGGGTTTGTCTCGGGCGATAAAGCGCCATGTATACTCCTGCAACTTAGAAGTAAAGAGAGTAGATCAGAGGGAGGTCCTACTTCCGTCATGGTTGCTGAAAAGAAGGCAATGTTCTCCATCACCTCCTGAGGGAGCCAGTCAAATGCCACGGCTTGAGTGGACATGATGTTAGTTGTGGCAGAGAGAACGCCAGTGCAGTGCCAGTATATCCTGCCGGACCGGCAATCTCAGTTGGACCGGGTCCTTGTTCGGTTCCAAACCCAGCTGGGAGAAATTAAGTCGATTTAAACGTACTAGGTATTACGCCGATATATACATTTAACAAGAGCGCAGAATATCATATTGGCGGGGAAGACTATAATCTGTGACAACTATTCCCATGACACGGTAGCATCTTTGCACAAGCTGAATATCGATTCCCATTCAGCGGGATGAACGCCGCTGGATACATGTCTCCAGCGACCCACGAAGTTGCGGGACGAGATAACTAAGAGGCAATCTTGTCAGCATATACAACAGTTATTTGAATGGACTCAACATACTGTAGCCTCTAAATAACGCTCGCCCAAGTTCAACCATCTGAGGGTCTAGCTACATACCAGTTGAACATGGAGAAGACAGCGAAGAAACGTTCCTTACTGGTTCACGGAGCAGAACGATCAGACCATCTGAGGGTCGTATTCGTCCCATGTAACGATAGCCACCCCAAGCAGCCGCGTAGCGATCTTCCGTCTGTGAAATGAATAAGACATCGAACAGGAAGAATTTTACGACACGTACCACTCCTGTGATAATGACATCGAAAGCACCATGCTTCGACTCGCCGGCAGTACACCCAACAAAGCCAATTTCAAGATGCCCTTGCCTCGGCGGAGAATAATAGGCCTTGAACGAGGTGTTTTCTCCAGTAAATTCAACTCCTGCCTGTTTAGATGTTAACCTTTGCTCTACGACTGATGAAAAAAAACTAGCCTCAGTTTCATGCCATCGACAACCGATTGGCAAAAAAGCATTTTCAAACACTCCTTCGTTCTCTTCTAATGGAAGGGGAATAGATGGGGAGTAACAATAAAGCTCTCTGAACGTGACATAAAGAGGGAATCGGCCAAAAGTTGGAAAGGGTGATGGAGCAGTGGGAGATGACAGCAGATCCTTGTAGACATTATGATATGGGGCCTATTCATGTTAGTCCAGGTGATCAAGGAACAAATACGAAAACTCAACAATGAAAGACCCCTGCCACCGACCGGAAATTGTGCCAGGGATATACTGTCCTGGTAAAGAAGAAGGGGAGCGATAGAGAGGATCGCGAATGGAACGCGCCCAGTCTGGGTCGTGACGGCGGCTCTTGAGTAAAGTGTCGAAGCGATTGCCGTATGCTGTGCCTGGAAAGTGTGTCTTGCAATGAGAATTAAAGTATACTATGTCCTCCTTTGTTGGCCCTGAAATTCCATTGGCCATCGCCTCGGCTCTGGTCTCCGGTAAATGTAGAGGGATCATAAGAGGACGAGTCTCCAGACGAGAAAAGTGAACGAGAATAGCGTATGGTGCGAGTGGTGGAAGATTGAATGGTACCGGACGCCCAAAGTAGTCCACGGTGATTGAAACCGGGCGAACGGGAGGATAGACCCCATGAGCAGATGTAACGACAGTCTTGTGAGAGTTTTCCGAAGGACAGAAATCATACTCGAGTCCAGTGAAGCATGGATACTAGGGAATGCATTATGAGAACATCCAGCATAGTCAACATGAGGACGAACTCGAAACCCAGCATAAGAGTATGGTGATAGCAGCTCCACAAACTCTCTTCTGAGTTCATCTGTTTCATTACGTATTGACTCTGTGCAGGCGTAATGGTGGTGAATGGAAGTAGATAAAGACTGCACGTGACTACGAACCCGAGCGAGACATTAACCAGAAGATGGATACCGCCAACATGTTGACCTCGTTCTCTTTGGGCCAGCCGTTGTTGATCTCGGCACCCACCATCAATCGTTCCCGAAGGAAGCGCGTTATGAACAGGGGAAGTTGTGCCCAAAGCAACTGGTCCCAGTTCCGACCATCATCCTCCAGCATCATGATATAGATGGTAGAAAGGGATTCCAGAATGTCAGGATCATCAATTTCGCCTCTCCGAATGCGCTGGAGTGCTCGAAAACGTTTCCTCAACTCACGCTCTATGTTGTCAACTGTGGGTTGACCGCCCAAAAAATGCCGCCAAGGAGAAGGTATGTCAAATCTGTCCGTGAACAACATGAAGTACAGATATGAGTTGGATTCAGGTGAAAGCGCGTTGTTGGACATGCGGCACGTTAACCGTAGGGAGCGCAAAATGCTGGGAGGGCCTTGGTAATACTGGCGGACTGCAATTAGGACAATTTGTTCTAAGAGCTCAGGAGGAGTCGTGATAAGAGAAGCGGGCATACTCGAGGAGGAATGGAAGAGCTCGACTCTGGAATGCCTCTGCTTTTCATCGAAACGGCGACTTGCGAATCATTGCTTGGAAGGGTATAGATTGGTACGGGATTCTCACGTGAGTTAAAGACGGTAAGTGAGATGAATTGAAGTCATGGTACCGACTCGCATTGCTGAGAGGCGAAGGCGAAAGTAAGCCGCCCATTTGAAGCCAATATAGTCGACCCAACTCACCGGTTATATCCGGGATGTGATCGCGCCGTATCGCCGGAATTTGTATCGCCTAAATAGGAAATTAAGAAGAAAATAATCTCAGATCGATGTCTGACCAAACCTAAGGTGACGAAGAACGTACACAGGTTACACGAGGCACAAAGAGATCACGGTACCAAGTATATGCTCATTCATGTCATGGTCTGTCATTGAGGTGGTCATCCCGCCAGTGGCAAGAAGTGGCACTAGCCGTCAGCCCCATTGTCTCGGGACCTCAGGACCTTCGTTCATTTCAGTTATTAGGTTGAAAACCTTTTTGACTAGAGTGGTCTTACTAATGTCTCCATACGGTAGGAACCAATTTCTGTCGTGGATTTTCGCGAACCCCACACTATGTAGTACACCGTATCCCCTGTATCTCAGAGTCAGCGGGTGTTATGTCCAACAAGATGACGACGAATCTCTTTCGAATATACTGGTGTCTGACCTCTGGCCAAGATAACTGCTACACGACTTCAAGCGGAAGGGTCACAAGCACGTGGAATGATCGAAAACGACGAGAAGCGGTGGTGAGCTGCACCATGGGAGCATGAGGGAACAGTAGGCGGAATTGCTGAAGCGAAAGTGACAAGTGAAACACATTATTACATCACGCCTGCTCGGACCCATGGCGGTGGTGCCATGCCCGACCAACGTGGCGTTTTGCGTCCCGATCAGCGCGACATGGTTCGTACCTTGGACCCAGTGGTCATCCCTTGTACGAACTGCAACACAAGCTCCGAAGATCTTCAATCCGTAGAATCCTAGAACACCTGTGAACGGTTGTTGCACTCTACTTAGTAAACACGGATTTATTGGCGAAACCTTCACTTCCACCGAATCGAGCTCCGCGCGTCATGTGCGGGTGAAGACGCTAACAATTACATAGACATAGAGAACTCTTGGCACAATCTGCGCTACAAGTTTTTCGGTGAAGGCTGGCTTGGAGTTCTCGATTATGTAGTACCCAGCTGAACGGCGTTCGGAGATGAGTTAGCTCAAAAAATATTGTGCCAAAAGGAAGAAAGGGAAACACGTAGTGGACGTTTTAGTCGGCGCACGAACTTCTCAGATTGGTTCTAGCCCAGAGGTCACGGAAGTTGCAGTGTCAAGCCATTCAATGCTCGGGACTCAGTCCTTATTAGTCTACAGAGATATGTGAGTAACAAGGTTGAGGCTCTTCCAAGTAAGTACAGAGTTTACGAAGGAAAATTTAAAATGCTGTTGTTCGGCATGTTGCGTGAGTCAGTAATCGCGGCGTTGAAGTTACAGACTCCGCTCAGCTAATGGAGTCGCATACCAATCGCATATAATCTAAGTACTATGTATATACAATCTTCTATTATCTATTTATAACAATACCGATAATATAGAATATGCTATAGCCTTCCTGCAGTTATCATTTGGAACCCTGGACATCTCCCCGTGTTCCCATACCCTCGACACGGCACCTCTTCCCTGTCCATGTCGCGGAATAACTTCCGCCAGCTCTACCGCAGCTATCGTTGATGACGTGGCTACGCCATACTGATGGGCGGTAAACGGAACAAGATGACGAGTTCTTATCGATATACTCTGCGGCCACTGATTATAGGAACATATAATACGTTACATCTATGCGCGCTGCTCTCACGACATTTGCCGCCCAAACTCGCAAGAACAAGACTTTGCCGTGAAGGTGAGGCCGCTATTACCCCACAAAAGAATGGTCAACTTGGGACGAGGCATGACAGCTAGAGCAGGTAGATCTAGGGTCAACAACAGGCTGGGCAGCATCGGCCATTGCGCTGGGACTGTCCATGATGCCCATCACAGCCTACAAGGTCGCCGTTAAATACACAAGATGCCCAGCTGATGGCAGAGCTTTTATCTCACGAAGAAGTTGCAGATAAGACCATGGTGATTCCCTGACTGACGACTGACCTAGCTGAATATGCTCAAGCTTTCCCTTGCGGGTTTCGTCAACATTGTCAATTTTTATGGCCATGGCCGTGAGTCTGGCCGCTTTCCTTTTATGTTCAGCTTGTTGAGATACCACCTTTTTTTTTTCCATGTCAGGGTCTTCTCCTAGGGATATTCGGATACTTTCGTGGGACAGACCACCAATATTCCGGGGTCGCGAGGCAAGCTTTTGACCCAAGCCTTAGTGCAATGCATGATCCTCGGTCGGTGCACATACATTATGCTTCCAGTCGCAGTTACGGATAAGACATCTTGTCCAGGTTCGTGATAGCTGCCGTATCTAGTAATCGTGCCGAATGGCATGACTTCTTTCAGGGTGCGGCGACTGGGGTAATCGGGCGTCTCAGGTTTGGGCGCTCCTCCTACTATGTCCCTTCGGGCAATATAAATTATCAGGTACGTAGGGGTACGGAAAGAATGCGAATGCTATACTACAGGGTCTACCCAGATCTAGTGTGCAGAAGTACACCAGTGACGTGGGACTTACGAAGTTTTTAACATCGACACATTCTCATGTCAGATCGATGACCTCCTGCTTAATATCCTAGGACATGCTATCCGTCTCTCTCATAACTCGCCAACCACAATGTTTACCGTCCTTATCACCCTTCGCACGTTGCATCGCCTCTCATGAACGAATTATTCCACCCTTGCAAGCAGACAGACCGCATTGCAGACTCATTCACACGACTCCTGCAAAGGTCAAATAGTCAGTGTATCCTTTCCAGGATGTGAATGATGTAATCCCGACGCTAGCCCCGACCATTCCGGAACTCCGCGCGACACCACTTTTGCATCACCGCGATGACACTTGGGCTTTAGCCTTATATATGCTTTTATAAACTTATCAGGCAAAACCCAAGAAACCAGTAGTACTCGCTCAACCAATAGCTGTCGAGCGGGCCACAGAAGATTTTGCCCAAATGGCATGCAGGCATGCCTTCACGGCATCTGCATGTTCTACACCCCACTATCTGCCGTACTACAAGTACAGTAAACGTTGTTTGACATACTGCGGTCGACTGGCGGTAATTTCGGACATGGACTTGAGAAATACATATTGGCGGAGTAGTACGCCCAGCGGAATATAGATTGGAGACGTCACCCATCCATCTGACTGTAGGCGAAGATTGAGCGGTCTCGCAGGTTGTGATGCTCACGGCTACGCTCGTATAGAACACCGAAACGATCAGTACTCGATCTCATGTTGAATATAATAGCGTTTGCACAACTCCACCCTAAAAATCATCGATGTGTAATCGAAGTGCGAGGGTGTGATAAGCGTCAAGAACGGATACGATTAGCGGGACCATCGTAAGCACTTACATTGACGGCCATCATATGGATACCCGAGGAACGACGGAAGCGCGTAGCATGCGAGCCTCGGGCGAGGAACGTTGACGTCTTTGCCAAATGGCAAATGGCACCGCGGCTTCTGCGAGACAGGTGACGAGTGACTATTTCATTCGAAAGGAGGGGTATGAGGGTAATTTCTTACTCGAACTCATTGGGACTAGCGGGACTAGATATCAAGCGACATTCCATAAACAACGAACATGCAGTCAATTTCCGCCTTATGAACTGAAACAGATCTCAGAGGGAAGGGAAAGCCTGAGTCCTGTCGGGCATGGTCATCAACGACTGATTCAGCGTGTTCTGGCGTGCCATATGAGTAACCGGCCGTCACTCCCTTTGGAAGTACTCACGGAAGAATCAACGAGAATTCGCAAAAGAAGTGTCTGGCTATGGGCGAGACGGCATTTCAGCTGTGTTGCATCATGACAGGGCAAATTTTCCCGCTGCGCAATTACTAGCTACTGTATGAATGAGAAAAGATAAAAGGGGGTAAACAAGCACTCGCCTTGTGTGTCATTAATTTCGCCACTGATCATCTTGAAACTCTCAGATAGACGAAGAAGGAATCACTTCAACACCGGGGCAACTAGGCCACCCAGGCCCCATCAGTTGCCTATACTTAAGAGCTTGCAGGTGATACGGGCGCTGGTATACGACAGCAATGTCGCCTATGTCACTATGAAAAAAAACAAGATAATCATTTGAAAGTGACGCATTTAAAGCAATGGAACTGATTCTTCCGGCGCATCTGTTCTTAAGGCACGTTCACTCACGCAAATAATTTCTGCATGTAACCCTGACAGAAAGTCCATGGATTAATGCACAGGAAGCCACGAGGCTAGCCTTAACGAAAGAGTGTGGTTCTGCAAGATGCAGGGTACCATATTCAATATGTTAGCAATCCCATCACACATGATAGTAATATTTACCAATTAGACGTACGAATTCTCAGCGCTGGTGAAAGTCGGCAGAAGCCAACAAGCTGCCTCATATCGGCCTAGCTTTCCCCCATCCGATGAGATAGAGAGAGTACCTCATACAGACAAGATCCTGATGGGGCTATCCAGCTTTGCATTGAATAGATAACCAACGATAGGTTGGCGCTACGTAGTAGCCCGTAGGAGTAGTAGGTACTCGTTGGTGTAATAGGAGTGGTTGTACCAAGAGTCATTCACCTACTTACTACTTAGGTAGTCTTTCTTACTAATGCTAAGGAACGTCACGTGGGCCGGCCCTAAACAGCTATCCCGATTTTTTTTTAAATTTTGAGCCTATCGATTGTTCAGATCATCCATCGCCGCAGCCTCGATAAAAATGTCTTTGAACCTCGGCGCCCTTGAGCAGCACCTGACTACTAGGTCTTACATTGAAGGGTGAGCTCTGTTTCATTATTCAGTTTTCTCTCGCGATGATCACTATGCTATGGTCCGTGTTTCCAAGAAGCGACTAGACACCGCTGCTCAGATATGCCGATAACTTTACCTAGTCTTCTGATTCTTCCTTGGCTTGTAACTCTTGGATTGAACTGATCTCTTTGCACCAGGTACACACCCTCTCAGGCAGACGTTTACGTTTACAACTTGCTCACAGCACCAGAGCCATCGAAGTACCCGCACTCTGCCAGATGGTACTCTCACATCAAATCGTATAGTGTGGAGCATGCAGCTTTACCCGGCACAAGTACCGCCGGCCAGTCGTTCGTTCAATCGGCATCCGCTCCGGCTCCAGCTCCTGCAGACGCTGACGCCGAAGAAGAAGTTGATCTCTTCGCTTCGGACGATGAAGACAACGAAGAATCAGAAAGGCTGAAAGCAGAGCGTGTTGCAGCTTACAATGCGAAGAAAGCAAATAAACCTAAAGCAGCTGCGAAGGTCGGTCTCTTCATTTATTGATATTCTCCTGCTTACGATGGCTGCCTGCATCTAGTCTGTTGTGACGTTGGAGGTCAAACCTTGGGATGACGAAACCGACATGGAAGCACTTGAGCAATCTGTGCGTTCTATTGAGCAGGAAGGTCTTGTATGGGGTGCCAGTAAGCTAGTCGCTGTCGGCTACGGCATCAAGAAGCTTCAAATTACCGTAGTTGTTGGTGAGTTCCCATCCGTCGTTGCATTAATGAGCGGATCATGACTTTCATGAACAGAGGACGAACTCGTTTCCTTAGATGATCTACAGGAGAAGCTTGCTGAATTCGAAGACTACGTCCAGAGCTCCGACATTGCTGCCATGCAGAGTAAGCGTCCTTCACTTCCTTGCAATCCTAAGGCTTATTGTTTTCTCCCAAAGAACTTTGATTGAAATGAGTGTTGACGAGGGAGATTTTGTAAGATGTGACGACGAAGTTAAGACGACGAAACATTGTAGGAAATGAGAAGTTTTTGTGTGATTCAATTGTTGTGAACGTGCGTGACGAATGTGCTAGCGTCTTGGTGAGCCAATTGAACCAATGCACGCTCTAGCATGTGCAGACAAGGATGATAAGTTATTCAATTGACATGTTCGCGCCACTGTCATGTTGCCCTATCACATGTACAAAACATGTATCAACATTGATTGTAAATTCTAGACCCTACAGGAGAAATGGTTGCTGCGCAAGCAATGCGTGAGTTCACATTTAGCTTCACCCACGCACATCTTTGTGAGTGTCATCACGCTAGATCGGTCAGTGGACAAGGTTAACTTCAAGCGGATGGGGAATGTAATGCGGTGCAAAGCTTCTGTTGCCTTTCTTGGCGCATCCTGGAAACCGTTTCAAACGCGTTTTGCCACCGCCATTTGACCGTTATCATAGGTCAACACACCATCGGAGTACCTCGATGCTCGGAACGCTTGTTACCATTTGACAACGTTCATCTCCGCGCTTGGGGAAGTTGCTGCGAAAGCGAAAGCTTTCCACGAGGCTTCTTGCCCTGAAAGCTCAAACGATGTCTCACAAAATATCATGGATCCGCTGGGTACTCATTTACTACGTTCAGTGGCGTGAGTCACACTACAAGCTCTTAGCCTTCTTGCTTTCACGTGCATAAGTGGTTATCATATACATTCAACTTGGGTGGTTAGCCCCGATTCACCGGTCTGAATAATGACTGCCAGGACAGCACGCCACATATATTGCCCCGTGCTAGATGTGGAAACCATTTGACCAAGCATTACGATGCGCTTCCGATAGCACTTGCTGTGAAGACGGATATATGAATTCGACCAGGCACACGGGTATGTAGTAGCCACGATTACAATCAAGATCGAATCTGGAGAACGTGTGTTTACCTCTCTTTCAGACGTTTCAATTTTCTCAACGAGAAAAGTAAACCTCCGCTTAGTTCGCGCGGCGATCTCGTTGCTCGAACGGCACTCCGCCACTCATTTCGTCTTTAGTTTAAAAGGCACTTGCAGTTATCATGGCTCACAGAGCATGATGCTTCCTCACCTCGAATCGATCCCTATCGATGTTCTGTCCCAGATCGCTTTCTTCACTGTTGCTTCCACACCATTCAACAACCTCGGCGCTGTTCTTCAGCTTCTTCTATGTAGTCGCCGGATGCACGATGCCCTCTCCCTGAAATCTTGTCCCCAGCTTTATGCGCGGGTATTTCGCACTAGATTTGACCTAGTTGCTCATCTCCGTCGCAGCAAACTAGCACCTCCTACGACTACGAATCTGGCATTGGAGTTACAGCGTCGATGTACGGTACTTCAACGCATCCGGCAACACCGTGTTACCGATCACAATACCCTTCCTGACCTCTGGACAATCTATTTAATGCTGTTGGAGAGCGATGGCATGAACGAATCTCAGCTTCATTCTGCCGGCATCGCGCAATATATACGTATCCTATTGGAACCTTGCCTTGGCCAGCAAGGGGTTCTCCGCGATGACACGGCTCGCGCATTAGCTATATCTGTCGCATGTTTGGTTTGGTCTCACAGTGAGGCTATTGTGCACTTTTCCAGTATGTAGACGTCCCTGATTTGCATCGTCCAGAGTTTATTACCAATCTGCCGGAGGAGGAACGCAGTCAGATGCTTTCTGAACTAAGACCTTTCGTCACAGGGTCGGCAAATGTGATGAAGTGACCGCGCCCATATATTAAACCAACACTGACATCATTTTAGGTTCTTCTCAATGTGAACAGTGGGACGAGAAGACGATGTCCTTTATCATCCAACGGATCGTACAACCGAGCACCAGAAGTGATGTCCGGCACATGTATTGAACATAAATGCCGGGCGCTCGTATCCTCACTCTACACTAGGGAATACGCGCTAACGGCCCCTAATCTTCTTTCCGCGTCAATCTTCCTAACTTTTGCACTCAAGGAAGCAACTGCTCTCCAAGTGCCCAAGCATTTACCACCAACTCAAGCGGTTGCGCGCCCCACGGAGCGCGATGGTCCTACTATAGAAGACTTCTTTGCCATCACAAGAAGAAGGACACCACTTGTCGCTGATTCGGGTCATCAAATCCCCTCCCGTGACTCCTTCGCGGATCGTACGGGAAGGAAGATGCGGGCATCAAGAAGTCTCGTTCATGATGAAGAGTTCTATCGTATTGCCCGTCGACTGGGCTTCCCAGATGACACTTGGGATCTTCGGTCGTGCATTGGGTTGCTGAGTGGAACTTGGGAAGGTACATACATGTGAGTGCTCGATATCATCGAAGACTAATCCTAGTTGATGAAGAATTCCACAGGGTAGGCGATTGTCGATACCTTGGAGTACTCGACTAATACACTTATAGACATCACCGTCATCGTTCTGTCGATGTCCTTCCCAGAAATCGGATCCCGCGGTTTCGCCTGATTTCGTGTGCAGACAGCCTATTCAATGCCGGCTCGAGGAACATCTGTGCTTTACCCCATGCATACCATTACCCAGTGTTCCACGGAATGGTGATTTTGGAGAGTCAGCATTCCAACATTTGTTTATGAATGATTGTGAAGGAACTACTGTGCGTATTCTTACTGTGCTCCAAAATTAGTGACACGACTGTCATGCCTTCCCACCTCAGAAAGCGAATGAATTCTCGGAAGCCACAGGATCATCAAAACATCGATATGAACTTTTTCGCCCAACCGATACCTCCGAGAGATACAGGGACCCACGGCAGGCCCTGGATGTCGTGATTACTGGCGAAGTGAATATTTCGTTATGATAAGGTTTTTCTGATGTTCACGCTTTTGTCCAGACTCCACGCAGGCTGGAAGCCACCTGGGGTGCATTTATCTTTTTCGGACGAATTCGCTCGTCTGATGGACTCGTCACTCTAACGAGAAAACCAGTTAGTCCTGCTTCACTCGACAGATTTTTCAGATTCACAGGACATTTGGTACAGAAATACCCAGGTGACGAGGGACGTGGGACGTGGATATTTGAAGGTTACATTCACAGCAGACGTTCCTTCGTCGGACGTTGGAGATCTTTTGGTCTATCTGAACGTGAGAGCTTGCGGGGCATTTTCAGTTTGACAAAGGTGGAGCATCCGCCTTCCCATCTTTACTGTGGACTGTAGGCGATACATTGTGCAAATACATTTTAATGCTCATTTATGGAGATAACACGGAGGTCCGCACAAAACTTGAAGTTATTAGTTGTGGGAAGGGGAAGGAGCGTGGACAGAACTTCCCACTACTAGCCCCTTAAGTTCCTGGTCTTTCACCTTCTGCTGATCAACGAAGCCGAAATTCAACCCTGCGTTTTGACGCGTCATTCACCACTGTTCTCGGGATAGCCCCAGGAACGCGATGCTTTTAGTCATAGGCTTTGATAGGCGCGTCCTTTCCACAATATATTAATGAGATTGAGAGCCCTTGCTTCAGTGCTCAGAAAAACTCGAAAGATCAACGTAAAGATAAGATGGTGACATCCCCTCGGTTGAATGACTCTCAGCATGCTCAAAAATTGAGGACAGAATAGAATATTAATAAATTGCTTTTGAATGTGCCGCGATGCCGTCCGGCAGCACCGAGGATGTACGTGGTCCGTCACTGTATCGTGAATTTGAACTGCACAACCAGAAACTCTGCGGGGTTCGACGGGTGTGACATAATGTTACCTCTTACTTTTCCGTGTCCGACTGAGTATTTAACGTCCGAATGAGTGGTAGATTCTACAGCTTCGAATGAATTATGACCGTTAACGAACGAAGTTGATTGGCTGACTACCCTGATGCACCTACCCTGATACACCTGCGATATCCCCTGACGTAATCGTCGTCGTCGCTTATTGCGGTGTACAAGATTACCGGTGCGCGACACGGAGACACCTCTGGTTGCGAGGATTTATCTGATTGCGCATCATCCCGATTCACCGTTCTTCTATTCCTCGAGTTCACGGTGCCGAACATAGATACACAACTCGAGTACAGTGTGGAGGTCAATCACCGTCGCCCCGAGTTCCGGCTTCTGTCAATAGAAACTCTCCGCCATGATATGCAATTTGCGTTAATTCACTCAGCTGATTATCGTTTCTACGATTTCCAATTGATTTCCAATAGCTCTTCTGCATCATGTATTTTGCCCGTCGGCAGGTTATCCGGTCATCCAAGTGCAACCGCTGAGCAGTTACGTGAAAGCGCTCCCGATATTGTATACTGGTGGCGACATTGATGACGATATGCGGCACGAGGAACGATGATGAGCGCATATGCATGCAACACCTCGACGGAAATGAGCGATATGATCGCAACGGGCCCGAGTGCGGCTTATTTCACCGATCTATTTGACCAGATTCGAACTCGAAATGGTTGTGGCCAACCAAGACACCGGCACTGCTGACTCCTGAAGCTTGAACGTTCATGGATTGTGAACACTAGGTCTACGACAGAGATGACTTTGAGGGTGCAAAGGAATTCTGGAGAAGACATATACCGTACCGCATTACATATACAGGTCAGGCTTCGTTCACGAGTCAGCGCTCTCTCCGAGGGAGTAACACAACTATCACTGGGTGCATTGAAGGCAACGGATCTCAATTGTTACTAGATGGAATAATGCGGCAAAAAAGTGATCATCACGATAAGCAATTATGAGACACTCGGCGCTTACCGCTCTGTAATGAACCCTTGACGTAGTGGTAGAATATCAGTTGATCTTACCGCATGCCCGGCCCAGGGCAGATAAGCAGCCTGAACTGAGCGAAGATCCAGCTCTCTGGCCAAACAACTTACTGTAACGAGTACGATACAATCTGAGCTCCGAGTCCTTGTGCTCTGAGTGCTTTCCTTGTATGTACACACCATGTATTGGACGCAGAAGTAACTTAACTGACAAGAATCCAGATAGGTTGGGGTATGCGAAGAGAAGCAGTGTTAGCACAACAGTGTGGATTCTGAAGGTGACGTCACCCGAGTCGGGTGAAAGTGGCGATGGACTTGCTGGGGTGGAACGTAGACTTGTTCATGTCCGTAGGTTTTTCTGGGGAAAGGAAAGAACAGCCTTCTGTACTAGGAATTCTTATCACTCACCCCAATGCTGTGAGAAAGAATTCACCTGACGCAGATCAAAAGTGGGTACTTCAAGTAGGGCGTTTATGGTGAGTCCCATGGGTTGACACTCGACAGGTCACAGTGTGTACTAGATCCGTGTTCAATCGGATATGGGTAAGCGCTGGTACGTATGTACATACAACTTACAAGAAAATTTTTCTATGCCTTTTGTAAGTGTGCGGATGCCATATTGCGGCCCGATCAGCCAACAGCTGATCCGTGGAGTGCGACTCAAGGGAACAGATCTGAGTGTTGGATTTAGTCAGGTACATTGACACAGAGGTATGGTCACACTCACACTCGTGGAGGCCAACCGATAAGGTGAAAGAGCAAGCGGAGCAGTGCCTCAATTCGTACCTGCATTCCCCCACATCCATGCTACGACCAAAGGTACATTAAAAAAATGATGCAGGGATAGTCCCCTTGCATGAAACTGGGGTAAGCGACACTAAGCGAGTCAAAAATGCTGAGGGTGGGACTGCATGAGATAGTCGTATTCGACAATCCTATGTTGGGTGCATGTATTTGATTCAACCGTTGCTAGCAGGCTGGCAGAACCTGCACGACCGTAACATCCAAGCCCAGAACCAAGCCCTCTCAGCCGCTGTTATATGTATTTGGCTTTGTTTGCATAGGAAGGTCTTTTCCCATGATGATGGCTTTCTTTCACAACAAAAAACCATCGTCGCCATCGTCGTCGCCATCGACAGCAAAGAACACGTCCACTCGTTGATATCTATCATACCCGCCTTGCAATGAAGTCATTTGCTATTCTGTCCTTATTTATCGTTGCTTCGGTGGCACAGTCTGTAAGCCTCAAGTTTGGTGAAATCATTGGTTGCTAGACTGACACCTTGAACCCTTAGTCCTCCAATCCATATATTCCGTCAGGAATCAGTCAAGGTTGTTCAAACTATTTAGTTAGTTTGAACAGCAATGTCACCTTTTCCTCCTGCACAACTCCAATTATCTCTGCGACATCACAATTTGCACCGGGGGTCAGCTCGAGCAGCATCAACACGACCACCATTAACACTGCATTGAGCAACCTCTGCTCGACATCTGCGTTTAATGCATGCCCTGACAGCACTGTTCGCGCTCAGTTGATGGCGTACTACTCGGCATGCTCAGTAGAGCTTACGACCAGTCTCAACATCGATGTCCTCAGGACTTATGATGTCCTCTATACCCTGACGCCACTCAGACAAGCCGTATGCTCCAAGGCTGATAACGGGCAATACTGTGTCACGCAGCTGAACATCACATCCAGTAGTTCTGCGACTGGAAATGTGGCCGTGGTCACCTCCCCAAAACAAGATGTGCTGCAGCAATACCTATACACAACGCCTGATCTAGCTAGCGGGGTGTCCTCACGTCGGGACGTCAGCAACACCACCACTGCACTCATTCCCAACACCACAACGTATCAGGATACCAACCTTGTCTTCCTCTTCCTTCAACCCAGCATGACTTCGACTCAGCTCTGCACCACTTGCACACGCAACACTCTCACGCCATACATCACGTTCGAGTCCAGCCTCCCCTACGCCCCAGGTCTGAGCAACAGCTTGCTGCTCCGTGGCCAGACCGCTCTTTACAATGCCATCCTGGCAAATTGCACGTCTGGCTTCCTGAGCGGCGCTGTGCAGGCCGCCGGCGGCCTGTCTGGTGGCATTCTCAGTAGCAGTGCTCCCCGGTCAATCAGTGCAGATCTATCGTTGCTTGTCAGTGCTATGTTGGGTGCTGCAGGTCTCGCAATCACAGCTTTCTGAGGTCCACGTTATACCAGTCTGGTGGGACTTGTAGCTGATAGTTGTGGAGTTTGGAAGGCTGTCGATGATGACTGGAATGGATCTATCTTCTTCTATTATACCTATTGCGATCCCACTTTAGACAAATACCCTCCAGGCGTCATTTACGAAGTTGTTTGTCGTTTTCCCTTTCCCTTTTTGATTCGTTTGGACATGGTGTGCTTGGAATTACTTCAGTCGTGTCACTCGGTAAAGAGTCGACTCAATAATACCAACATACACATCTCATTAATTAATGATACAGTGCTGAGCGCCGAATGATTTTATGTCCCTGAAGTACTCAATGATCTGCACGTTCTTCCAGCGACCACTTGATTTGAATACACGCTTGGCGAGGGCTTGCTCTTGAGTCTGATGGTTGCTACGGTAGGCGTTGTGGTTGACAGGAACCGCACCCTGACCGGGACCTCTTGAATTGCGGCGGTGTTCTAAATGGACATGCGTTTTATGGCGTGGCTAGCTTTATAGCTGATTGAGCGCTATAAACAAGCAACTCGGTGGAAGGAACATATCCATAGCGGAGATTGATTGAACAGATCCACGGGATGCCCCATCGAAAATGCGAGTGGGTTTAATACTTACAATGGTAGCAATCTGTAGCAATGCATCAACACTAAATGGCGTATCAAAGGCTCCACAGGTGCCTACGCTAGAAAACGCGAGGTAGTCGGATGCGGGTGTGAAATAACAACTTGACCAGCCAGTGCTGTGGTACAATTTAGTTCGGAAGGAACTAGTTAGCTAAAACAGCGCACTGTGGCCAATGTACGAGGCGGTCACCGCACATGAAAGACTCAGAAAGAGTTACATTTGAAGGACAAACGCAAGCAATAGGATCTCTACTACCATCACGAGGGCACCAATGGCAACAACATCACGTCCAGCCGTTATGAACGGACTGACCATATTCTCGTCTGTCTTCCTGCCCGACGGTAGGGAGCGCTTGCTGATAGAGAGCACTGGTTTTCGATTGATCGGCGAAGTCATGCCGTGAATGTCGAGCACGAATATACCCGAGAGCGAAAAGGAGAATGGAGAGAACGAGATAGAGAATACCGACTGTTCGATGTTATAGGAAACAGCAGGTGACGGGGGGAATGAGATCGCGGTCATCATGGAAAAAGTCAAGGACGAAAGACTCACTTCGAAGAAAACGCGAATCGAACAGCCTGAGTGCCGTTAGTGCATACCCAAGGGTAGCAATGGCAGTACGACGATATGCACCATTAAACGTGCGGTTGCGTGCACGAAGTTCATTGAGCTCAAGGACATCAAGCGGCACAAACGAATCTGCTCTGTGACCCCTAAATTATGATACTCATGTTTATGATATCGGGGGTCATTTCGTAGATTTAGAGCTCACCTGTATGTGTGCATGATGGAGGTGAAGTGCAGCGTGAGTCGAGCTGGCTCAATTTGGTGTTGTGACAGTGGTGAGAAACTGGTTTGGCTCGGTTCGGCACATTTTATTCTTCAGAATCACAACTTGTTCTTCCAACTCAAGCACAAGTTGCACGTGAAGGTGGTGGTCAGCTCGAGCAGAGTCCAGGTTTGACATCGATGGTTCTGTCTGCCACACTACGCATAGGCAGTCGCTTGAGTCCCAGGGTCTCTGGTGCAAGGTATTTTTCCAACGATTCTACTCGCATAACACTGCTGACGGACACTACAGAATATGGCTGCAAGTGCCTCAAAGCCAAACACGTTCTTTAGTTTTGCAGGTGCGCGTTATCGAGTACCATATGACATCGGTTACTCAGTCTTACTGCAGCACTCAAAATTTGTGCCGAGGGTGCTCTCTTACCAACGTATACCGCATAGTCGTAATTTTTGGTGGTCAAAATCGGCAATACCTGAGCAGCAGGTAGCATCGGCAGTGGAGTCAGCACCAGATTCCAGTATCAACACCATCTCTACTGTTGTGGACACGGAACCAGCAACAGCAGTCGATACGGCGACACTAGACTCTGCTCCCATACCAGGAACTACCTCGCAGGATAGTTTAACAAGCGTTGCTAACAGCGATGCGGGTATCGATATTTCTGCGGTTGATACCGTCATCTCACCTCTTCAATATGGAGATTTAGCAGAACTAGGTCTCACTGGCTGGTCACCGGCTGGGATCATACGGTGGTCATTCGAAATTCTACAAGTCAGCAGTGGAATGCCGTGGTTTTACACGATCATCGCTGGAACACTTTTCTGGCGTTTGATCATCTTACCTGCCAACGTCATGAGCCTTCGCAACTCGTCACGTTTGCTTCCCTATACCGATCAACTGCAGGCCGTGACGACAGAATGGAAACAGATCAACACTGGTGACCGCCTTGCATTGCAACGTATATCCCTAAAGAGACAGAAAATTTACGAAAAAGCGGGGGCGCGGGTGCTTCCCTCCATTATCATGCCTTTTGTTCAAATCCCGGTCACGTTGGGTTTGTTCTTTGCTGTCAGGAAGATGACCCTGCTTCCTGTCGAGCAGCTCAAGCAGAGCGGCGTCTTTTTTCTACCTGACTTGACTATGGCAGACCCATACTACATCCTGCCAATCTTGTCTACTGTTGCCATTAACATCCAAATGTCGGTGCGTGTATTCAGAAGTTATGCACTGAGGAATTACTAAACGGCGTTCACAGGTGATGAAGGGAGACGTTAATTTCGCTGAGAAACCCGACATGGCACATATCATGAATTACATGCGCATCTTTTCATTCCTGAGCGTCCCTCTCATGGGCTCATTGCCTAGCGTAAGTTTTCTCTGTCCGTTCTTACATTTTCGATCCTAATGATCATTCAGGGTTTGTGGTTGTCCATCCTGACTGGCGTGATGGTGTCATGCCTGCAGTCCTTCATCCTACAACGCGCAACGGTGCGCAGGTGGCTCAAGATATCTCCTCGTGTCGAACCAAAGGTCAAGCCACCCACTATGATGGAATCCATGCAGTACGCGAAATCGTGGTACATGGGCAAGAGGAGTGAGATCACTGCTGCTCGAGCTCAGGCAGCAAAAACTCAGAGGAGATGAGACATTCAGTGAGGCAATATGCATAGAGGCTATTGTATATTTAAATTAATACACCCGTGCTCTGCTCGTTCTACTCGGTTGCAAGTCAAAGTTTGAGAAGATATCAATATTTGGTATTACGTAACACGGCTATAGTACATAGCCAAACGGAACGTGGCAGAACGATCACCCCAAGCCCCGTCTGCTACAGCCTGTGGTACTCTGTGACACTTCGCGCAAACTTGAAGAATGGTCTTCAAGTTGAGCTCAATCACGGTACAGGCGTCACCCGCAGTACCATCTGAAGCTCCCATTGCAGAAGAGGAAGAGTACTATTCGTCATGGTCTCTGTTTCTTGTCTGCTTGCTACTTATCGTTTCGTTATGGACGTCGTATTACCTGCAAATCAGGAGAATCCGAGCCATCCATGAGACGACCGTCTCTATCTTTGCAGGGATGTTCGTTGGTTTGGTGGTTAGACTTGCACCGGGCACGATGATTCGAGAAATGCTAGTGAGTATCCGCTTGTTATTTCCTGGCTTCTTCATTCTGCGATTTCACCGTCTTACTTTCACACTGCTAGTGGAGCGCGTCTCCACGGTCCTTGTAAATCACGGCTGTCTGTGGCTGAAGCTCTATCCATAGACCTTCAAACATACTCTGTTCTTCAACTTGCTACTTCCTCCCATAATCCTTAACTCCGGATACGAGCTCAAGCAGGTGAGTAATGTGCAGAGGTCAAAATAGAGTCATAAATACGACCTTCCTGCAGGAGAATTTTTTCCGCAACTTCGGTTCCATCCTTACCTTCGCATTTTTTGGGACATTCATATCAGCTGTTGGTGTCGGGTGCGTCAAATGCGAAAAAGCTTCGCGCATTACGTTGCTTAACTATCCTAGGACAGGGTGCTCGTGTATATCTACTCATTCCTGGGACTAGAATCCTTGGATATTACATTGCTAGAGTGCTTGATCTACGGCTCCACACTATCTGCAACTGATCCTGTGACTATTCTTGCTATATTCAATCAGTACAAGGTGGATCCAAAGCTCTACACCATCATCTTTGGCGAGAGTCTGCTCAATGATGCGGTCAGTATTGTCATGTATGAGTAAGTTCGAGTTGTCTTTCCCCCGTCTAGGATATGTGAACTTATCTTCTGATTTTCAGAACTCTCGCGCAATTCCACGGCACAGAGATATACATCTCGTCCATATTCCATGGCATTGGAATTTTCTTACTTTCATTCAGCGTATCTATGGCCCTTGGCGTTAGTTTCGGCCTGGGAATGTCACTAATCCTCAAACACTCATCGAATGAGTCTGTATCCTTCCATTGAATCTTGTCTTGTTGCCCTTTGCGCATACACTTGCTATTTCTTGTCGAACGGCTTATCGATGTCTGGCATCGTATCCCTCCTGTTCTGCGGCATCACCCTAAAACACTACGCGTACCACACCATGTCCCGGCGAACGCAGCGAACAACAAAATACATCTTCTCGACTCTCGCTCAGCTCTCCGAGAACTTCATATTCATCTACCTCGGTCTCTCACTCTTCACAAGCCCTCCATCCTCGGAGCGCGTTACCAACTACGTCAAGCCCCTCTTCATTGTGGTCACCACGGTTGCAGTCGTGTTTACACGATACGCAGCCGTCTTCCCTCTATCTGAAGCAATCAACTTCTTTCATCGCCATGCTCGGGGACAGCGAACAGAAGAGCTTCCACACTCTTACCAGATGATGTTGTTCTGGTCTGGCTTGCGAGGTGCAGTGGGTGTAGCACTTGCAGCTGGTTTTAAGGGCGAGAACGCGCAGACACTGCGGACAACTGTCCTCGTTGTAGTGGTTCTTACTGTTTTCGTCTTCGGGGGTACCACTGCACGCATGCTGGAGATCCTTGGTATTCGCACAGGCGTTGAAGATGAGGCTGCTAGCAGCAGCGACGACGAAGACGCACCACCGGGACGCAATCCATGGCAAAATCGCCGCAATAGTGGTGCATGGAACAGGTACACCGACGATTCTGAGCCACTGCCCTATTTCTCGCCGTCGCAGCACGGATATGGGCGGGCTGCAGGCAGAGTAGGGTCACATTATGCAACAAGAGGTTATAACCACCACCCACAAGCACCGCCGTCGCCGATTGGCAATACTATGTTTTCTGCTGCATCATCGGAGTCCTTTGAGTCGGAAGGGGAGGTGCTTCCTATGGCGACGACGTCAGCGGAGGCTGGTCCGTCTGCAGACAGACATGATGGCGCACAGGCCAGCGAGGACGGCAAATGGTTCCAGGCCCTGGATGAGAGATACCTACTTCCTTTGTTCTCGAATGCCACTGCCAGCCGCACGTTCCACGCCAGACGCGCGCGAAGGAATGTCTCAATATCCAGTCCCGCAGGTACGAATGCAAGCGCAATAGGCACGCCGCATGACAGTGAAGACGAGGTTGAGAGCCCAGCGGTGGAGCTTGGATCAGTGGGGACGATGACGCCCGGCAGGCAGTTCTCAAGTTCCAGGACACCCTCTCCAGAAGAACAAATACGTTCCGAGAGGGGTCTTGCCACACCCGTTTTGCGGAACGGTAACGGTAGGGACGAGGGACAGAGTCGAGCAGGTCCTTAAGGATTGGTTGGTCTCATAGTTGTTTCATAATATTAGATATCTCATTAAGACGTTTTTGCTACTACGTGATCTACCGACACTAGAACTGAACGATGTTAACTAAGCAAAAAACAATGGTCCTTGGCAGAGGACTCCTCGCCAAGTCCTCCAGACCTCGCCTGCAGGTATCGATAACGCCAACTTGCACAGCGACATGAAGAACCAGTGCGAAAATGACGCTTCGGAAGTACAGCGGCATGTACGAGCACAGGAGTACTCCACAAGGGGATCGACATTATCGGAACTGCGTTCTGATCTGTGATCACCACCTCCTTGACATCACTACGTATGTACTAGTATGTATCATAATCAAATGAAACATGGATTTCCGATCTGCACAGGATCTATTTATAGGTTTGTGAATTTGCAAACATATGGATCACATCGACGTAGATACATTAGTAAGGTGGTGGTACAACACATCAAGATTCGATAGCAATGATTAGTATAATAATACAGTAACATCACAGAAGATCCGCATTCCGTAAATGCGTACGAAGGATACTTTCTTCGACTGGAAGCATCCATGTAAGGATTCAATGTGATACGTCTTAAGCCCGTGGACACTCACCTACGCTTAATGTAGCCGCGGTTGCCTTTGTATCCTAAAAGAAAAAGACCAGTTAGCCATCCTTCGTACCAGCTTGGCCTTGGGTGCACAAGTCGGAGGAACTCAAGAAACCCAAGTATGTCAAGCAGTGGGATAGACTCACGATTACCGATGTGAAATGAATAAAGAATGGCCGTGGCTCCGGGGAAGACTGTTTAGAAATTTCCTTGAAATGTTGTTGGAAGTCTAGAAAAGAAAGAAAAGGTCGCGTGAGCGTCGATGTTTAGTTATGACATATTCGCAAACCGGGACGTACACCTCATCACTGTGATGGTGTCGTTTTTCCGGCTGCCGTAACTTGGGATGTGATCCTTTATACGCAACCCTCGCTTGATTTTATTGTGTAGGATGTCGCACTTGTTAAGAAAGAGAATGATCTCGGTCTTGGCTAGAATACGAGACGAGCAGACTGATTTCCATAAGAGATAGCTGTCTTCTAGGCGGTTTATCCGACGATCTTCACGGAGCTGCTCGTCAAAGCAAGAGATCGGACAAAGGAAAATGATAGCATCGACGTCGTCAAAATACGACGCCCATGCTGGACGCTTCATAAAACGATGGTAAGTTCCATATTCCATCATATGATTAGACGAGTGGTCGTATTTACCGAAGACCTCGTTCCGCCAACATCATACAATAGCCACTCTTTACCGTTGCCTGCGGAATGCTGCTTAATTGAAGTCAATGAAAGTGATGGAACGATTCACCTTCGTCCATCACGACCTTATGTTCTTGGACGCCAACCGTTCGTAGGCGCGCACGAACAATGTCGTCGTCACTAGGTTCATAGTCATATGATACGATGCGGTCGATGTCGTTCAAAAAGCTTTTGATGACCCGATAAGTAAGGTTATTATAATATGAAATAAGGAACACTCACAAGCCCGGAGAGTCTTCGATCTTTGTTTTACGATGAGACAGAACTTGCTGGACAACAGGGTCCTGCCACAAATCTACCATGGTTTCCTTGGACGCAACGAGCACATCGGTAATCTCGTTGTGGTCGGTATCGCTTCGTCTATGAAGACGGGGACTGGTCATCATCGATGGGCGAAGCTTTTCCAAGGCAGATTTCCATCCATTTGTTGAATTGATACCGAAATCTCTTGACGGGCGTTTTGGTAGTGGTTGCGAGCCCGCGGAATCAAACGGTGTTGCGGACTTGGAAGTTGTTGATCGAACTTCTTGCGATTCAGGACCGAGCTTGCTCTCGAGGTCACTCTGAATGCTGCGCAAAGGACCGAGACGCCGTTGCATGAAACGGTGTTTATCTGAGAAACGATAAGCCGACCCATGGTCGACTGTTTCGTCCTCAGAGTCGCTGCTATACTCTGCTGTTGTAGACCCTGGGCGTTTTTCGGCTTCGGCTAGGGTCATTTCCCGACTGAGGATATCCAGGACCCTTATGATGTTGCGAAGGAGGTTCAAATAAATAACTGCCCGCCATGAAGCTCGCTCTTCCGCCCACTCGCGTCGTGCGTGCTGCAATTGGAAATCTGTGAAGCGAAATTATCTTTAACCCCTTGATACTCCATAAGCATCCTCGAACGCACTTTTGAGCGTAGCAGACTTTCCTGCACGACGGAGATCAGTGTACTCCTAAACGAAGCCATAAAGAACGCACCGCTCTCACTCTGTCCGAGTAGAAGTACTTTGACAGGTTTCTTCTTCTTCTTCAATGCGCTTCGTTCCTGGCGGATTTGCTCGTCGATAGCCTCACTAATTCGACGAGCTTCGATCTCAGCCTGCTCGCGTGTCTCTTTCTCTTCTGGTGTTTCATCTTGGGGAGGTGCGATTGCAAGTGCAAGGGGGTCATCCACAGATATGCGCATCCTCGCGAATCAGGGGATAAAACAGAGAAGAGATTACAACAGATGAGAAAAGAGGACGAATTGTCACTCCGCTGAAGGAGAGACGACCAAAAACACCAATATAGACGCCGTACGGCAGATAGATGTTCACAAGCCCAAATGACCCGTGGTTGCAGAGTCCTGACAGAGCCTGTCAAAAACCTGAAGGGTTGCTCAAATTGAAAGAGCATGTTTCTGATTACGTGGCATGAATTATCTATCTCTGTAACATCTAGACATCCTAACGAAGAAAGGTCTTCAAATTTCAGTGTCGAGCATACGGTTGTAGTAAAAGTGCTATATTCAAGCCTGCAGGACTGTACCAGGGTTATAAACATCTTGCCCATGCTGCCAAGTAAGGTTGATGGCGGCGAAACACAAATAGTTCGCCTTGGGCGTATGTTGCGTGGGTAATGTGGCGTAATGTTTGTTTATATTTGTGAACCGTTTCGCGATATAAGAGGGCGACATGTGACTTTCCCGTGACTTTGACCTCCTTACCCCGTGACCAGCACGACCTCATTCCTGCAGCACCTTGCTCCCAAAGTCATATTGCCTTGTACCCTGTTGTTGTTGTGAGTCAACAAATATACAAACTACCTACAAATTAGGAAGAGTAACATGAGTGGTTGTTTAGCTCGCTGGCGACTCCAGTCCTCGTCATTTCCTTATGACTTCTGCTCAACACTCCTCTCTTCCCGCCGGCGCATCGACCACCAGTGTCAGTCAGAGTTCACCTACATCAGTTGCAGTTTCTCCTCCCAATGTGGAGCGTATCCCCTTGCAGATAGAGGGTATGGATGCTGCTCAAGTCTCTAATCTCCTCAAAACCCTACCCAGTCTCTTTCACAAGGTTTGTGAGCAATAATCCTTGAATACATATTTTTACGCATCGGATTACCTTCGGAGTTATGAGGTTGACTCTGTCTCCGTCGCATTCGTCAACCTTCACTGGATGTTCTGCTGACAACATTTTTGTTACATTAATAGTCCCCTGCTCAAGGCGATATGACCGGAGAGGCCGCTCAATCTTTGCAGGCTCTCGCTCAAGCCGGATTGTTTCCTCTCCAGAATCAGCACCAGCTTCAACACCCGATATCATTCCCTGGCGATCCTGGCCCTTCTTCACACCCCCGCGGACCACCCAACCTTGGACAATTGTCTGCGGCTGCGGCAGCTGCTGGTCAAACCCCTCCGGCGGCCCCTCACACGCAGGATGGAGGAGAAGCTCTTAGCGATGTCGAAGTTGGAGAACAGCCTGCCACTAGGTTCACAACCGGCCCCTGCATCGGCGGGACGATCCCGGGCCGCTAGGAGCGCTGCGATGGGCACCGATGAGTGGACCCGCCAGCGTAAGGACAACCATGTAGGTATCTTCAACGGTATCTGCTGTGATCTGCCCATTGGTGCTCATGCAATTATCTCAGAAAGAAGTCGAGCGTCGACGCCGAGGAAACATCAACGAGGGTATTAACGAACTCGGTCGCATAGTACCGAACAGTTCTGGTGAGAAGGCAAAAGGCGCAATTCTTCAGCGTGCTGTGCAGTATATCCACCATTTGAAAGAAAACGAGGCGCGCAACATTGAAAAATGGACACTAGAGAAGTTGCTCATGGATCAAGCAATGGGTGACTTACAAGCGCAGTTGGAGGACATGAGGAGGTCATGGGAGGAGGAACACATCGCACGACAAAGAGCAGAGAACGAACTCGATGTGTTGAGGGGTGTATCGGGCCAGGCCCCAACCGTTCCATATAAATCTCGTTCACGTTCAGTTGAGCGAGGTCAGGATGGGCCGTCTAACAGAGGTCCTTTTGGTGAAAGTGAAGTGCGAACAGAGCTTGGAAATCGACCAGAGGAAGGTGGCGATGACTCGGAAGGGAGGCCCGGGAAACGTGCGAGGGTTGATTGAGGTTATGTAGTTCGTATTCTCTTTTTCAGCTGTATTGATAATGCATCCGTAAATCTTACCTCATTTTGCCTAGCGCTTTTTTCTAGACCTGTATTATGATCGTACGCCTGGTAGCTTGTTTGTGGAAGACATGACATGTTTATCTGTCTTGGTTTGACCCTTGCCAGCGGCTTCAGGGTGGGGAAGTTGTCACTTCTTGGCACTTTATCTCCTGTTACATTAACGGCGAATGACCTCAACAATTCTCAGCAGTTCTTGCGCCTTCGCGCGGGAAAGTTTCCGCACTCAATCTGCACCACCGCGCAGCACTTGACATGGATTTCCTTGTCGAGAGAACCGTCGACATTCAATATATAATCTTTGACGTGCTGGTATCCACAACTCACTAGTAATGTTGACCATCAATATCATGCATTATGTCTGTCTGTTGTTGTCCGTCATGGGGCTCGTCCTCTACGCCATCTAGCGCAGCTATCTCACGAGAAATCCGCTAGATAATATTCCCGGCCCCCCTCGCCAGCGTTGGTGGACATGTAAGTGCACAATCCCAACGAGAGTTCATGCACTGACAAAATTGATTAGGCAACTTGAATAAGATATTTGCGCCGCATGGATGGGATTTCCACAAGATGCTTGCGGAACACTACGGTCCAGTATCAAAGTTATATGGGCTTTTTGGGGTATGTTAATAGCAGCGACGACCAAGCAAGCGCAGAGATTTTTCTTACAACGTCATCTACAGACAAGGCAGTTGTATGTGTGGGACCCAAAGACTATGTACCACATCATGGTCAAAGATCAGTACACCTTTGAAGCAGCTCCTTCTTGGCGTAGGGTTGTCCACTGTGCCTAACGTTTCACTTCACTGGAATACTCTGCAGGACAAACAGTCATTTTTTGGGACGGCCTTCTCTCGACATTGGGTGCGACGGGACTCTTGTTGTGTCCCTTTATCTTATTCCTAATACAGGCGAGCACCATGAAAAGTAACGGAAGATGCTCAATCCCGTATTTTCCATCAGCCACGTGCGGGAGATGGTACCTGCTTTCCTTCAAGTGACGAAATGTGCAAGTGCCTTATCCGTCTGGCGCTAACGGCTTTACTGATTGCGCATATGAAATAGCTCCAAGACGGAATTGCAGCGCAGGTAGAGCGTGGGCCACGTGAGATCAATATCCTGGAATGGCTCAATCGCACCACTCTTGAACTTGTGGGGCAGAGCGGACTGGGGTAGTCTTTTGACTGTCGGAAAGAAGGGTATACTAACCCATATAGCATCACTGTCAAGAACCTCCTGTAAGCATTCTGGCGATTTCTTTCAGCTCTATGATTAACGAGAACTCCAGGCCATCAATATTAAAGTGTCTGTTGCGAGGCAATTTCTCCCGTTTCTTATCCATGTCGGGCCTCCTAAAGCATTCTCCCGTTCTTGGTTTCTTTGTCGTGATTGAGATCATAACCACCGAGACATTTATCGCAATAGTCCAGAGCCAATATGAATGCCTCAGCGGAAGATTGTCTTCCAGATTCAGAGCTCGTGGCCCCAGATGAGGTAGGGGTAGTTGCATCCACGTTATTTTTCTAACGTTACTCCAGCACACTTGTTGTTACCGCAACACATACGACTGCAGTGCCCTGTGTCGCACCCTTTTGACGCTTGCTCACCATCAAGATGCACAAGCAAGACTGCACGAGGAAATTCATCCAGCAATGGATGAACACGGCGAGCTTGATTACGATGCTCTATCCAATCTTTCATATCTCGATGCAGTGTGTCGAGAGACTCTGCGCTGGTAAGAGTTCACCTCTTGGAACTTACGTATGCTCACAACGATGTAGGTATCCTCTAGTTATCACCGTCACACGCACGTATGTCCCTCCCGGATTCTGCCAGAAATGTTTGACATCTTTTCCAGGGCACGTGAAGATATAGTCCTCCCCTTCTCATGTCCCTTCAAAGAGAATGATGGGAAATATATGCACGATGTCCTTGATGCCGAATAACACGAATGTTGTCATTTCAATCCTGAGCTCAAATAGAAATCCTGAAACCTGAGGAGACGACGTCCTGCAGCGGAAACTGGAGAGATGACTATTTCCGCTTCCACAGCGTGTACATCGATGCACAAATTCCAGGGGTTTACTCTCACCTGTGAGTGGTATTTGGGAATATCAATCCCTGAAATGCTGGTACTCAGTGAACCATCTTTCCTCCAGAATGGCATTCATTGGCGGCGGAAGAGCATGCATGTAAGATTTACCTTGTGCAACATTTGTCGGTTCTCTGATTGAGCACAAATACAGTGGATTCAAGTTTTCGAAACTTGAGATGAGTTCGTATTTTTCGTTTCTAATTGTGAACCTCGGCTGACGACTTCGTCAGAGATGGTCCTTTGCATTCTCCTACAAACGTTCAAGTTTACTTCTGCGCAAGAGATCGAGTGGACCACGCAGGTGTCATATCCGAAGGTCAAAGGTTCTGATAATGCGAAGTGGCAGTTACCTCTCCGAGTCGAGATGGTATCAACCTGAATACGTGCGGCGCCAGATAGTACGTCGCCGAGAAAATCTTTCAGTGTTGGGAACGTCGTGAAAATGTAACGCAGGGCCCTTCATTGTGAGTCGACCCTCGGTGTTTGGAACTGTTCAACTATAGTTGCTATGTATAGTACATGTTATGATGGGCGCGTTTCAATTCTCCAGAGTCTCAACTTGAAATTATCTCATTCGATCTGATGTTGGATGCGTATATGATAAGGGCATTCACGGTGAGTACTGGTATTATTTGCTACGAGACTATGAACGATTAGAGTGCATCACTACGTCCACGCGCTCCCCTCGATTGCCTGTGCTCGTTGCCTTGGGCATCGGGTGGGTTGAGAACGGGGGAAACAACAGAACTCCCGGGACCGCATGACCCAGATTGTCAATGGGGTTTGTTCTATCGTCGCGAAACCCATATCGTGGAAGCTGCTGTGTAGGGCCCACTGCCCAGGGCAAATTGGTTACCTTCTTCCTTTCTCAGCCTTCCGCAGTGCTCGTCTGTCGTTCAGGTTTGCTCCACCACGGACCAAGGAGAATCGCAGGGCTCAACCCTTGCAGTATAAATTTCCCTTGGCCCTACCCAAGTAGGTTCCCGAGGTAGTTTTACAGTCCGCCAGCGCACGCAGCTCCTCTGCATACTACCACAACCATGGCGCCCCACATCCAGCACCTGGCGTGTCGTATGACGCCCGATCGTGTGGGCGTCCCTTGTAGTGGAAGGGACAGTATCAGACATCGTGGCCAGTGCTGACGTCTGGGTCTGGCTCACACCCCTCAAATCTGAATAGCCTCGAGTCCGAGGAGCTCCATCTGTGTGGGGTATTTCCACGAGATGTCAGAAGGTGAGTTCCGCCATAAGTGCAAATGCCTCGCAATCATGTTTTCCTCTAGCTTAACAAACCAGTTGCAATTGCCCTCGGATATACTCTTGTCCAATGCGTAAAGTCCATGAAGCTGGAGGAGGGACACCGATAAGGGTTCGAAGAATTTACGAGTATAAAGCTGGGCCAGTCGACAATGACTTCTCGCAATTGTCGATAAATCCCTCATCGACGGCTGTGAGAAGCTCGCTCCAACCAAAGAGGGTAAGACCCTAGTCTGCTGCCGTCTTTTATCACCACGATGTTCAGATATTGCGGTCAAAAAAGACGGCAGCAGTCGAGATCCACAGGTTGAAGTGCAGGATGGTACGGACAACCATCCACGCATTAGATTATTTACAGGCTTTGATCCCTTTTACTCTCGTTCTTGCACCCTCTAAATTATAATGCTGCCATGTGCTAAAGGAGACCTGTGGGTTTGGCATTGGGCAAGGTTAGCCGCGTTTGATGTGCGCTTCCTCACTTGCATAACAAGGCGTTGAAACTCAGAGCAGCTTGTGCATGCAGATAAGTTGCGAACCGAGGAGAAGACCCAATCCGAAGGAGTAAAAATTGCGCTCCAATTCTTGTGTACTAAACAGGATAGCGGAGACACCCATGACATGTGTCGGCAGGAAAGATTCTCGTACTGGAGAAATGAACGTGGGTGGGCTGGACCCTGGTTTTGCAAGCTGGTTTCGAAGTTCTGCGGCAGTCGCACAGTTCTATCCTTCGATCGATGCGCTTTCCAAAATTTGCCCAAGGTCGTAGTCTCCTGTAATTGGCAGAGGGAAAGGCAGTCTTTCCTTTTGATTACCAAGGACGTCACGGTGGTTGATGGAATAAAAGATAAATCGATACTTACATAACATCTCGGCAAAATCAACGATCATGTCCAGGAACGTCATCCCCACCGAAGATGAAGTGAGAAAGGCCGCCATCGAACTGAAAAAGAGCAACCCTGCTTCCGGCGTCGCCAAAATCCAAAGCCTCTTACTCGACGCAAATCCATCATGGGCAGTCAGCGAAAAACGCGTCCGAAAGATCTTGCAAAGCGAGGGGCTCGTCAGATCGGACGGGACGCCCAGTAGCCACACAACCAACATCATCCATCCGGCTTCTCGTCTGAACAAAAGTCTTGATGTCGACAAGTGGACCAGTCAGGTGGAAGTCAAGTACTTTGACGCGATTAAGGGAAAGGGCCTCGTCGCTAAAGAAAAAATAGCAAAAGGGGATGTTTTGTGGAAAGAGGATCCCTTCATCCTAGCCCCAGAGTGGTGAGACCTACAAGTGTCCGTTTCTCGAAACAAAGAACTTATGTCTGGAAAGGGAGTTATATGATCTTCAGAATTCATCGGAGGCATGCGCCCTCTGCGCGACCATCTTCCGCGAGCATTCCCCGTTGCATATATCCTGCGAGGCCTCCACAACCGCAACTCCATGTACAGCAAGATACTGCAACAGACTCTGTCGTGCCCAGGCAGACAGAGTGCACCCTCTCCTTTGTGCCGCACGCAATCCCGCGTCTGTACCACTCCTTGCATTCGCAAGAAATGCGCAGTGGATGGCCCTGCATGCTCTCGCGCAGTGTACCAGTCGACTTTTAATGGCTTCTCAGAAGGATGCTGCGACGTTCGACCTGGACTGGGAAGTAGTTCAGGGCCTCGCTGAGCTTGGAATGGAAGAACGTGCTCAGTGTCTTCGGTGAGCCATGGGATTCCAACACTTCAATGGCGGACGCCCACTAACTGCTCTGAAAGCGAACAGGGACTGGAGCCAGATCGCGAAAATTGGCGGAAAGCCTTTGAGCTGTACTTACAAGCATTCAAAGAACCTCGCACCCCTGCAGAACAGAAAAAACTGGCACGCATCTTGAAGAAGTCAATTCCCGAAGATCTACAGAAGGACACCTTCGAATATCAGGCCTTCTTACGTGGCTTGGGTCGTATGAGTCTAAGTAAGCTGTTCCATAACTATCATCATTTTGTTGTTCGTTGTTTTACACCAGTCCATAGATCTCGAGGCCCATGGTGGATTGTATAGACTACATTCTCACCTTAACCACTGTTGCACTCCCAACGTTTCCATAAGACACTTGGATCAGCGCACCGCGCTCGCGCGTATCACGGTGATCGCAAAGGAGGGAATCGAAGCAGGACAGGAGCTCCTAATTACATATACTAACCCCCAGAGCAATCTCAGAGATCGGCGCCGAAGATTATCAGAGTGGGGTTTCGGACCTTGCCGGTGCGACCGTTGTGTGGCGGAAGAGAAGGTTTGGAAGGACTCGGATAAGAACACACAGGACGCGGACGATCTCGTAGATCAGCTCAAAGCCGGCCTAGGAGTGTTATAGGAAGAAGGCTTCATTAAATGATCAGCGATTAGGATTAAGTTCCGTTCTGTGCGGCAAGCGTTCGTGATGCCCGTGCTCTTCTTTTGCAGGCGTGTTGAGGTCATCGTCCCGACCATCTGGCTCCGCCGTCGTCATCGCAGGAATTCACAACGATCAAATAACTTTGCATCAAGCTTTAAGATTTAAATCTTTTGAGCATGTCCCATTTACTGGTATGCATCATTCCCATCAGAACGAGTGCATGGTGGCAACTGGCCAGTGGCGATGGTGAAGCGTGTGCAGCGTAATATATCTTGTTAGTGGGGAGGTGATCTCGTTCAAATATTTATATCATCACAGGTCTGACTGTCATGATTCTGCTCCGTTCTGGGACGACTGAGTTCGATCTCCTTCAAGCTTTTTCGGCAAAATCACCGGAGTGGTATACAAATTGCGACCTGTGTTCTTGACATTGGTTACAGTGATCGCAAACCTAAGTTTGATTTTGAGCCAAAGAGGCACCAAGAGGTCGCTCGTCGTAATAATGCGCCCAATCGTAGATACAGTCGCATACGCCACCTGTTTCATTGGGAATTTCAGGGACTCTGATAAGTAAGCTAGCGCGTTCTACTCGTTTCACAAGAAAGAGCGATGGATTGGTAACGGTGTTGTCTTGGACATACGTCATGCGCTGCAGGCGAGTGAATACCTTGGCGAAATCATAACTGAATCTCGCACATCGCAGAATTCAAAGCGCTGGAACAGTCTTGAAATTTCCATACCCTTGACGCCGCTGTTGATGAATCGCGGTCGGGACACGACGTACAGCATAAATGTGTACAAGAATACGACGAGGGTATAATGTAGGTAAAGTCTGAGAATATACAAGAATTTGAATTCCGTTAGATCCCCCCCGAGGGATTGTTCGATAACGAACTCCTTCATTCCCGCTTGAACCTTCTTTACCCGAGCATACCTCCGCGTCATGAGCCAAGGTTGGCTCTGCTGCTCCACCTAATACGGACGCAACTCGGAGCCAAAGGTCATTCCCATGACACCGACGGACATTCAACGAATCGACGATGTATGAAAACAATACGTACCGTACGTACTACTTGCATAGGGCCCTGCCCCAAGGAGACAATCATTTTAATAAAAATAGTGTGCTCATTGACAGGGGGCTAGAAGATCGACACTTACGAATATTGATCAACGGCGACCTTGTGCGGTGCAGGCCTTAGAGGCAGGGAAATTAATGATTTCGAGATGGATAACAGCAGAGATGAGGTGGTACATGTGTCATGGATGCATTGTTCTGGAAGAACATGATACCCATAGGGAAACAAAGCAGAGAGAGGTGTTCTGGCAACGTCGCGGCCAGCGGATGGCGGGTGCAACCATGGCACTTCTCCATTTTTCTGGCAAGTGACGAGCGAGAGATAGGATGATATCAAGCAACTCCTACAGGGAATAGAGACATTACGAGAAACCTACTAGATGGTGATCCCGAAAGTTGGTATATTGAACGCGGTACGGGACAAATCAAGTATGCTGAGAACCAGAAGAGGTGTCAATATAGCGCTGCTCGCGCACAGTCAATAAATTAATTGAATAAGTGTTTCGACAAGTGGAATTCCTCGCATCGTAGTACTGTCAAGGCTCGGAATGTGGGATGTTTGTGGATAAGGCCAAGTGAAGAGCCAGCATTCCTGCAATGCACGGGCACCTTTCCTACAGATCTTGGTGTACTGAACGATTAAAAGGCTCCTGGGACCCGGGGTGCTTCGTCGACGATGCATGCGTATAGTCACTCGATGTAAGATTCTGGCACCAGCCGGTATCAGGAAGTTGGTGGATGTTGCCGGGCATCTTCTTGGTGAGGCGCCGTGATCTGGCCCGCCTGTACATAGTCATGCTTATATGCCATCATCATGCATCATGGCCCGGGGGAGTGGCTGGCGCTTCCTAGGGCCTGGGCCTTGCACCAGCACCAACTTCTTTCAGTGTTACGAGAATTATTGTTAGTATGCTCCCACTTGGTACAAAGTATATTTCACAGTGTATATCGAACCATCTAGGGCTATACATTATACATTATACAATTTTCTGGGCGTCTACCCGCAAACCATGAAGGGAGCTGGCCAAATCCAATACAAGATGAGATTTATGCACCATTACCGTATACATTATGACATAGTACTAGTACTATATAATTAGCGATAACATGTGTTGTGCGCTTTTAGCAACAAAAAATGAGGCTAAAGTGGATAGATCCCTACCACCCTAGAAAGACATCCATGCTCTTGAAGGACATGATGAACTTAAGAGTTCTCGAATACGCAGTCTCCCGGAACATGATCTAGGTGAGATTCAAGTTGGTACGCGCGAACAAGAGACGTCAGTGATGAAGATTGGAGGCTATGTCTGCGATATTTTGGACCTCCCCCATGGGCAGTGATGGTCCATTGGTGAACACAGTACTGAGATTGTGAGACACTGAGACGGGCAAAATCATATTGCAAAACGTACGGTTCTCGGATGTGAACTCGCTTATATCCGGGTCACTTGATCGCATTCGGCACCGTGGTCCGTGGTTTGTACATTGCGAATTACTGTGCTTATCATCGTTTCATCGATCAGCGGCTCTGCTGCTACTTACATTATCGCCAATTTGCTTTGGAAATGCAGAATATGTCTTATTCATTAACTATGTATTTCCTTCTCTCGACAGATGCTGGAGGAGCTGGCTAACGCGACAACTGCGTGAGATGCACAACAGGCTACAGCAGCTGCAAGGAATTCCAAAGTCAAGATATACAGAACGTGGATAGTGCGTATTGGTTGCCGTCGTGTATGTTTGCTCTCGCTTCAGACAACTTCAATGGGGGTAATTCGGTCAGAATCACTGTCCAACATATACCTGTGGAATCCTTATTGATGTGCCACACATACGTGTCAAGATGTATAAAATATTAACTTCTGACAACTGGACTGTGCTGGAAGCTTCTTCCTTCAAAGTACGGCCACATCTTCACGTCCTCTTACAATGAGTTTCCATTCCTCCGGTGTTGTACTCAAGGGCAAGAAACATACAGAGGTCTCGTTGTCGACCAAGGATATCGACACTGGTGCTCAGCTCGTTGCTGGCTTAACTTTAGCTCTCGATCCCGATGAGGCGTTGAGAATAAGGTGCGCTGTGAAAACTACGTGCATATTACCATTGTCAGAAAGCCTTTCGTTTCAGGAGGAAGATCGATAGACATATCATGCCTCTGATGTGTGGTGAGTCGACCGCTGTACTCAGTCTTCTAAATCAATTGCGACTGACGATCACGGTTCAGTTCTTTACTGGTAGGTCGACTGTATTCACTACAAATCAGCGCTTACGTGTACATAGGATCCAATTCATGGACAAGACAACTTTGAATTATACGTCCATCCTTGGGATTCAGTAAGGATTGTGTATCGAGACTCATTCAACCCCAATACTAACATACGTTATCAGACAATCCACGAATCTGACCACAAATGAGTAAGTTAGGACGTTCTTACTCTTAGAATCGAAAGTTTGAAGTTCATATATCTTCAGGTACAATTGGTGAGACATGGATTACTCAAGCTTGCATGCGCCTTACATTATCTTTCAGGCTTAGCACGGTGTTCTATCTCGGTTATCTTGTCTTCGAGTATCCCCAGAACCTTGCTCTTCAGAGATTCCCGGTCGGGAAGTGGATGAGGTAGGCGTTGCAGGCATCATCGATGTAAATATCAATGACAGCCTGCATCAGTATCAATATCTTCGTCTGGGCAGTTGTACTTGCATGTCATGCAGCATGCAAAAACTTTACTGGGCTTGTTGTTGTGCGCTTGTTGTTAGGCGTATGCGAGGGGTCGATCACGGCTGGATTCTTGATCGTTAGTTCCATGTTCTACACGCGGGCGGAACAGACACTGCGGGTTGGTTATTGGTGTAAGTTTTCGTTCGCAAATGATCGTCAAAAGTCGACTGATTAAAATCTAGTCCTGATGAACGGGACTGGTGCGCTTACTGGAATACGCTGCTTGATGTTGCCGACTAAGCCAGCGAACTTTAGCACAAATTATCTCTGGTTTCGTCAGCTTTGGTGTTTTGCACATCAACACCAAAGGGTTTGAACCATGGCAATGGTGACTTTTATTTTCATTACTCCCTATTGTCTCTGATAGATCACAGGCTCATGATCATAACCGGTATAATGACGTTAATCCTTGCCGTCGTATTCTGGTGAGTCTATTCCCATTGCCTAGTATCCTTCACCGAGATCACCCCTGCGCGATGAAGGTTCTGGTTTCCCGATTCACCTACGAACGCCTGGTTCCTCACTACTGATGAGCGGGCTAAAGCCGTGCAGCGCATCAAGGCGCGTCTGTCAAACGAACTGATCTCCCCTTATTTTACAATTAGCGCAGGAGAACCAAACGGGTGTAGAAAACAAACACTTCAAGACGGAGCAGTACGTATTAGATGCGATTGTGTTTGTTCATTATTCCTCACGTACACATCTCTAGGATGATCGAAACCCTGACTGACCCCAAGACTTGGCTCTTCGCCCTCTTCTCGGCTCTATACAATGTGCCTAACTCATTGACAAACCAGATGTCGCTCATCCTCGCTTCTTTCGGATTCACCTATCTACAGACGACTCTCTTGTCCTGTATTCCTGGTGTGATTGAAGTCTTGACCATCTTCTCTGGCGTCCAGCTTGCTATACGACGGCCCAATTCCAGAGCATATGTTGGCGTTATATGCTTCATCCCGACGTGGTTGGGCGTCCTGTTGGTCAGCCTACTTCCTTGGTCGGATCAGGTATGTGGCTTGGTTCTGCAAGTCTACCGAGTTGTGCATATCACACGGTATTAGGTCGGACTTCTTGTCAGCCTATTCCTGCGTGCGTGCGATGCCCGTAGCGTGGTTTTATGCTCATCGCGCTGTAGTTATTGCCAGTACACCTGGATTTGTACTGGCGTTGTCGTGGCTTAATATCGTGACTGCTGGCCATACGAAGAGGGTAGGTACTCCGCCAGTTATTGAAGTCGCTCCTTAAGTGAACATCAACTGCAGGTTGTTACCAACGCCATCATGCTCTCGGCTTACTGCATTGGCAACGCAGTTGGTCCTTTCATGTGGAAGGCACAATACAAGCCGCGGTAGGTCATTCTTCTACCGACTCTAGGAAGGAAGGTCAATCATGGCTCATGTGTAGTTACCACGTCCCATGGGCTGTTATCGGCGCATGCTACGTCATCTGTCCGATACTTCTCCTTGTCATCCGTGCCGTTCTCGCCCGAGAGAACCGAATCCGCGACGCGGAGCCTGTTGACGATAGTGAAGAAGAATACGTTATCGAGCGACTCACAGAGGACGGGAAGCGTGTAGAAGTCAAGGTCGACAAGGTGCGTTCTCCGGATCAGACGGTCTCTTTTTGTACATGGGATTGATATTCTGTTTCCACTCATAGGAATTTTTGGATTTGACGGATAGGCAGAACAGGAATTTTAGATATATTTTGTGACATTAAGCATGCTCCGATTGTATTGCCAAATGGTAGTCCTCGTGTTCATTGATAACACGACCTTGGTGGTATCATGACCATTGCACTGACTTCTCCACTTGCACGACTGGTATTCCAATTCAGGCAGTTATCTCTAGAACAAAAATACTCGAGCTCGACCACAGAAATTATAGTATGTACAACGGCCTCATAGACAATGCAGAGCTTGTGGTTGTAGACCGCATAAACAATCTAGCAGGCATCAAATTAATGATTGGTGCAATATCGATGGGGGAGCGTGGGTCACCGCTGATGACAGTATTAATCTCCAGGAGCAACAGGCAGATTTCCATGGATAAACAAACGGGCCCGCGCGGGCGGACATTCGACGTGACAGCCTAACAGGGCGCAGAGGTCGTAGCTGTGGGATCGACTATGCAGGCTCTGAACGTTTCTTAACTTGTAACCTCATTGGATTTAGTATGTGTCAACGATATCAAACAGATATCATACATATATGAATCGTACAGTGTGAGTCTTCGATCACACTGATGACACCTGCTCCTAAGGCCATATTGGCGTGAGTCTCAAAACCAACAGTAGTAACACTTGAAGGTCACCGTCGCATCCCTAGGTACTTCTGTGGCGTCGGCGGTATCTGCATCTGCTACAGGAACCTTTCGCCCTGCTGCCGTCATCGACAAGATCTGTTCGCATCTTACTCCTTTCGTTGTGTACGATAGCAGACGGCCATCGTCGATGACGACAGCGCCCTGGGATAGCTTCTCCCAAGTTCCTTCGACCACCGAGGACCGAGGACATGCCAAAGAAAATACAACAAGGGTGTAAGACAAACTAACAAGCGGTATCGCAGGGTGGAGCTCCCATGGGACGGGTCTTCGGATACACGGGATAAGGTGCCAAGACCAGGCACTTAACGTAGCAAGTTGGTACAGTGGTAGTACGCGACGGCAAGCTAAGTTTAACCGCTACAATGAGAGTGACCCTCGTTGGACCCAGCGCACGGATGCCGTGGTTCCATCACGAATACCAATGTGTATGCATCGTAAGGGCCGAAAATACGTGTGTTGTAGCAACGTCGAAACGTGAAAGGAGGAATGAGTGCCAAAGTACATGCATCGGAACATACACGTTGCACGGCGAGATGCACAAAGCGGCGCAGAAGGTGCACGAACAGTCCTAGCAGAATGCGAGAACAAATCACGAGGTACCAAAGGGGGGATAGAGCCAGAACACAAGAAAGCACAAAAGTGGTGCCAGGTATAACATGAATAAAGGAGATAGAATAAAGTGTGCCAAGAGCCCCCTAGAACGAGTATATGCGTGTGAACAAGTTGAAGTAATAGCACTAGCGGAAGAGATGGTGGAGGTGGAGGTGAAACCACGCTGGGGATCAGAAAGGTATTAGAGTAATAGTCTGTAAATGCCAAATGGCCGTACAAGACTGATACAAAACAGGTGTCAAAAGCGCAAAAGTGGCGCTAAGCATGACACAAAGGTGTCGAAAGGTGCAAAAGTGGCACAGAGAGAGACATCGGCCCGCACAATGCAGTCATGCACACTACAAAAGAGGGACCCGCCGTCGCGGTCACGCACACTCCAACAAACAGAGGCATCGGTCATGCACACCCAAACAAAAGAGAGGTGTCGGTCCGCCCTCGCGGTCACCCACGCTCTGACGAAGAGAGGCATCGGCCCACCCTCGCGGACATGCACACTCCACCAAAAGGAAAAAAAAAGCATTGGTCTGTCGTCGCGGACATGCATACCCGGGAGAAGAAGCATCGACTCGCACAATGTGATCATGCACACTCCGTCTGAAGTGCCATTGGCACAGAAAAGAAAAGGATCAAATAAAAGAGGAAGTTCCGAAAGGACGTGTGGGGGTCCGGGGAGGCGGTCGCTTAACGAATGTAACACTCACGAAAATGATCTTGAGGGATCGATCAGTGATTGAATCAGCAACAGTCGGATGCAAGCGTGTACTGGCCCACGCGTCCCACGTCGTTGCCGGGGTCGATAAAGTGATACAGTGTGGGGGCGAATGAGTGCATGTATGCGTCATCTTACCTTTGAAACTTCAGTGAAAATACATGACAAACCTCCCACAGAATGTCTTAGATCGTGTTATAATATATGGCACTGTGTAATGAAGTGTCGCTCATGTCGTTGATAGGCGCTGTCTTCGAACGTGACAAAGAATGAATTCGAAACTTCTGAAAAGTCCGCAGAACGTCAAAATCAGACATTGACATCGCTAGTGACGAGGAACGCGGGATTACCGCGTCGAGTTCTCAAAACCTAAAAAGAGGAGTGAGCGAAAGACAACGTCGCTTACTCACTCGCTTAGTAAGCACTTGTTTGAGCTCTTTGTGCCGACTACGAAGTAGGTATTCCGCCAGTTATTGAACTCACTCCTTGAATGAACGTCAACGTGCAGGTTGTTACCAACGCCATTGTGCTCTCGGCTTACTGCATTGGCAACGCAGCTGGCCCCTTCATGTGGAAGGCACAATACAAGCCGCGGTAGGTCATTCTTCTACAATCGGTGCATGCTTCATCATCTGTCCGATACTAATCCTTGTCATCCGTGCCGTTCTCGCCCGAGAGAACCTAATCCGCGACGCAGAACCTGTTGATGATATTGAAGAAGATCATGTTATCGAGCGAATTACAGAGGATAGGAGGCGTGTAGAAGTCAAGGTCGACAAGGTGCGTTCTCCGAATTAGATGATTCCTTTTGGTGTACAATAATAGTGTTCTCCCTGCATCATGAATTCCTGGATTTGACGGATAGGCAGAACAGATATTTCAGATATGTTTTGTACCTTTAAGCATACCTGGTGCATACTCCGATTCGTACTGCCAATGGCTATCATCGTGTTCATTGATGACATGACCTAGGTGGTATGAAAGTGCGCGGTTACATATTGATGCAATAAAATTCTACAGGAGATTACCACCTGTGGAGGTTGATTTCAGGCGGTTATCTCTAGAACGAAAGTGCTCGAGCTCGATCACAGAAATTACCGTACAACACGCCTCGAATGCAATGCAGAGCTTAGGGCTGCATACCACACAAAAAATCTAGCGTGCAATATAGGTGGGAGTGTGCCATGGGTCACCACTGTTGAAATTTTCGATTTTCCAGAGACAACAAGCATATTTCCGTGGACTAACGGGCCCGCGCGGGCGGACATTTGACGTGAAAGCCTAACAAGTTGTTCTTCCTCTCGCCATTTTGTCCATAAATTTCACCTGGATGTTTGCTTAATTTACCCCTCGACGACTCATTTATGAACAGGACTTTCATTACCTCGCAGCACCCTACATCTCCGACGCTGCCACAGCTGATCACTTGCAAAGAGCTCCAACGGCCCGGCCGGGCTATTGTGACCCGCAACCTATTCCAATTTCAACAACGTTCAATTATTAGCGTCGCTCAAAACGCAGCATCACGATTTTGTACATACTTGTTCGGGTGAAAACACAGATAAGCTCACAGGCTGCCCAGCTGATCGTGGTTCGTGACATGTTATTGTTAACTCAGGTCCCGGATGGGTATCGAAGGTTATCGCGCTAACATTCAAAAGTCATAGCTGTAAGATATAAATTTGGACGCACCGCTGTGAGTGACTTCCTGAAAACACCCCCTCAATGTCTCATCCGATCTTATCAGAGTTTGATATCATTTTTGCGGGAGGTGAGTAACAACATCATGTATGTACTAGTAGTGGCTTGCTCTCTTAACATGGCGCTCTGTGTGCAGGCGGGACTACAGCTTGCGTAGTCGCAGGTCGCCTGGCTGCATGCGATCCCTCGCTCAGGATCTTAATTCTGGAAGGGGGTCAACACACTCTCAATAAAGCTGCTCATGTTCAGCCCTACCAATATTTCACCCATCAAGCATCGACGAGTACCACGATGACATTCAACGTTGGAAATTCCACTTCGCGTCTCAACGGCCGTGCACCGATCGTTCACTGCGCTCATTGCGTCGGTGGAGGCTCAAGTGTGAACTGTTCGTGCTATTGTTGCCCCAACGAACGAGACCCTGATACTTAGACAGTTATGGCATACACTCGTGCGCCTGCCTCAGATTTTGATGATTGGGGAGTCGACGGTTGGGAATCTAAGAACTTGGTTCCTCTCATGAAGAAGGTCCTCGGATGCATTACCCATATATTTGACAAGCTGATTGTTATTGCATAGCTGGAGACGTACGAGGTGCAAAGCGATTGTCCAACTCACGGTTACAATGGACCTATCAAGGTGTCCTCTGGTGGGTGTAAACTAGGTATCAGCGAAGAGTTCATCCGTGTTGGCATGGCGTATCACAAGAGACCATATTCCGACGACTCCAACGATTTAGAAACATGCAACACATATAGTGTGGGCCATTGATGTTCCTTCTCCCTCTGTGTCGCCAACTAAATCCGTCTCAGCCTTGGTTCAAGTGCGCATGGCTCGTTGTCTATTGTGACTGAAGTTCATGTATATGAAGATACATTGACGGGACAACAGGAAGGCGTTCCGATGCGGCCCACCAATATGTCTACAACCAAGCTCACAACCCGAATTTACAAATCCGGGTCGGTAAACGCGTGAAGCGCGTCATCTTCGAGTGAGTAGTCCGCCTGTGGATCACAACAATACCCAACTATATTGACGGCTTTCTCGGATTCAAGGGATAAGCGTGCTGTGGGTGTTGAGTTTACCAGCGACCCAATATCTTGCCCGGGTGCGGATCAGTCATCGAGCACTGTGAGAGCATCGAAACTTGTTGTTGTCTCTGCTGGGGCGTTCGGTTCGCCAGCCATTCTCGAGAGGTCTGGTATTGGTGCCGAGGAGGTCCTCAAGCAGTGCTGTATCGAGCAACTGGTAAACTTACCTGGCGTCGGAGAAAATTATCGAGGTCTGCGTTTATCCACTGATCCCACGATCTTGGCTTAGGGTTATCAGATCATAATGGCGCCTTCGTTCCATACTTTGCTGCTGATGAAGTTGTTACCATGGACCCCCTATGGCGTGGGGAGGAAAGTGTTGTACAGGGTAAGCAAGCATGTTCTCGATGTGTTCCCAGCACCTTTCAACTGCCCAAATGTAGACAACCTTGAGCAATGGAAAAGCAATGGCAAGTCACTCATTGCACAGAAGTTGGTACAAGTTATCGCTGCTGGTGACGTGTTAATCAGTATTTCAGTGGCAGCGATGCAAAGATCAAGTGGCGTCCTGACGACGATGAGCTGAAAGCCATGGGTCCCGCTTTTCAATCACGATGGAAGGAGTTCTTCCAGGACCGTCCGGACAAGGCTGTTGCAATATTCACCATCTTTTCGGGGTGTGTGCGCATCCCTTACTTCAATAACATGTGGATGCTCACGATATCCAGATACCTTGGGCCGGGTGGACTTCCTCCTCGCAATTACGTAACTGCTGACGTTCTTACCGTACTGCTTCTCCTATGCTCCGTGATTTTTGTTTTGAACTTTTCTATAGCTTTACCCCGCATCTGTCGGCAGTGTTCATATCAAAATGGGAGAAAACGGCAAGGAAGAAATCGACTTCACTACAGGCTACCTAGACAAGTGAGGAGGCACATTTACTTTCAGGGACACTCGTCTGACCACGATAATCGACCCAGTCCGTCCGATATTGTGCCTCTCAACTTTGGGTACAAAAAGCTGCGGGAAATCTATCGACGCATGCCTTCCTACCGAGGTGAAATTCCCGCCTTACATCCTCGTTTCCCAGAGGGAAGCGCTGCAGTCTGCAGAGAAGCGACCGGGCCAGTGGACATGAATGCGCCTGACATCATCTACACTGCAAAAGATGACGAGGTGATCGAAGAATTTAACCGCGACCGCGGTATGTCAAATTTATCTTCTCAGTCTTCCAGTAAATACCTGATCGAATCCCAGTGCGATCGACATGGCACTCTGTATGTGCAGCTCAAACTTTCATACTTCTGCATGAAGCGCCTGATTCTTGTGCATGTAGCTCGGCACTTGCGCCATGAAGTCGAGGGCAGATCAAGGAGTCGTCGACGCTCGGCTTAACGTGTATGGCGTGACGAACCTCAAGGTTGCGGATTTATCTATCGCGCCGAAGAACGTTGGCACGGTGGGTACTCGAGGGAAAAATATTGACGTGCGGTCTAACTGTCTCTCAGAACACTTATTCAACGGCGCTCCTCATTGGAGAGAAGGCTGCGATGCTCATTGCAGAAGACTTGGGTATTGATTGCAGACCATGAACGTCGATGTGGGTAAATTGTCCATCTTCGGAGTGATTAGGAATATGTGCTTGGTGTTTGCTTTTCGTGGCTCGTCAGCCTCAATCGAATCATCCCTTCGCACAAAGACCCATAACATCCTTAACAAAATGAATGGATTCACGGTCGTGCATATAACCCGGACACCAGTGGCAGAAACCTTCGAGGGCGAGAAGGTTCCCGGGTTTGATGTCACCCGCTGGATATGCATAGGCACTAGACGCCTTTGTACATCGTCACCTGCTGAGTAGTTGTCGCGTTTTCTTCAAGCCGTCGTAGTAGCATGCTTTCCGCGGGCGTTTATGTTTGCCTTTTGAGTCATCATTGCTCTCGTCAGATCGCTCTCTCAGGCTTTCTCGTTACTCGTTACGTAGGACGGCCCGGGAGCTGCCCCCTATTATTCACCCACTGGACCTCATATGAAACATCAAGCGGCATAGGTGCTGGCTCAACAGTGTGCTGTACATATGCCAACGAAATCCGTGCATAATCGATGGGGGAACGAGATGAAGGGCCATATCATGTCGTTTGCATGGAGAATAATCGGCTGTTAATCCAAAGAAGAAACACGTGGAGCGCCAATGACGGAACTTGTCAATGGGCGCGTGGTCTGCACAGCCTAGACTTATGTGGGTGTGGCGCACGAAAAAAACGATCAACATAAACCTCGCCTCTGTGTCCAGCAAAACATCTGCTTCGACTCGGTCTTTCGTGCCAAGTCAAGACCCATTGAAAAGTGTTTGCTGGTAAGTGATGACACGTGTTGTACGTTTGTAAACAATAATTGAGGCGAAAGGAGGATAGATCCCCAACCAACATACGTGCCCTTGAAGAACGCCATAGCAAAGGACTCTCGAATACACAGAATCTCCCAGACTGTCTAGATGAACTTGGCACACACAAGACATGTCTCGCGCTACTGAGAAGCGAGATATGACAGTGATAAAGCCCCAACGGAAGATTGCAAGCCCTGAAAAGGAACAAGTCTTCGGCATGTTGTACTTGCCCGACAGACAGCACGTTATCACTTGTTCCGACGACGCTTCGCTGCGAGTATGGGACTTAGAGAGTGGTAAGCAAAAAGGCGAGAAGTGGAAGGATAAAGGCAGCGGAATAATGTGGACTATAGCGTTGTCGCCAGACAACAAGGAAATAGCAAGCGGGAGTGAGGATGGCATAGTGAGATTGTGGGACGCCGAGACAGGCAAAGTCATTGCAAGATGGATGGGCCACAGTTCTGGAGTGTCGTGTATCTGCTGGAGTGCAGACGGAGGGCGGGTCGTGAGTGGATCGGACGATGGAACGGCAAGAGTGTGGAATGTCGAGAGCGGAGAGACCATCCTCGGACCAATCGAGACGGGGCATATGAACGTGCGCGCAGTTCACTGTTCATCCGATGCGACAATGATCGCGACGGGTGGGCCAGGGAGCGGTGGCGACGACAAGCCCTCGGTTAAATTATGGGATATCAAGACAGGCGAACTACTCAAAACACTCAAGGGACACACTAGTGGCGAAGTTTTGTGCTTGGCTTGGTCCACGGATATGAACACGCTTATCTCTGGGTCATTTGACTTTGATCGCCCGATTAGAACATTCAACACCGCCACCGGGACACAAATCACTACGCTTGAAGGACATAAACACCTTGTTAAAGCCATCTCATTATCCAGCAATGACCGTATCCTTGCAAGCGCATCATCCGACAAGACAGCTCGACTTTGGAATATCGAAAATAATCAACCTATTGGACCACCCCTCCTCCATGAAGACGCAGTAAGATGTGTGGCCTTTTCTCCTGATGGAAAGCTGCTAGTTACTACCTGCGGCGGTCATCACATATACACATGGGATGTTGCTGCTATCCTCAGAGAAGCTGGCTTTGATGAACTTCTGAATGTGAGCTTGATATTTCTTCCTCAATCATACTTCTGACATATTCCGTAGGCCTCCACGCTGAAGGTACATATCATACTTCAAACTTTCAGAATTTATGTGCGCTAATCTGTACTTATCACAGAACGTTGGCGGAAAGTCAATCTTAGAGGTACGTGGACCCTGCTTTGGATTTCCCTGGTTGTCATACATTTTTGTGCCAGGCGGATGCTACACAACGCCGAAATCAGAAATTCGCGGATGCACATCGATTTCCACCAGGATTCTTTGATGGTGCGCGAGAGCATGTCGGTGTGAGTTGCTAGAATCATGGTCTACTGTTTTTCCCTGACATATATGTTCTCAGTCTTCTGCAACGCGTCGCCCCTCTTCCCGCTCTGGCCGTGGTAGCCGTACAACGCCAGGACCCTCGTCGTCATCACGTCCCCTCCTTAGTCGCCTTTCCTCGTTCTTCCCCCGTTATCACCACACCAAGCCTCGTGTCGTGGACGTCGCCACCGTCCAGGACAGAAGAGTACGTTTACATCCAAGTTCTACATGATCCAATGCTAATCCGTTTCAAAGGCTTTGTATGTCGCACCGCCGCGCAAGAAAAAACTCCCACAAGGCACCCACACTCAAGGCCAACAGCAGCAAGGTCAATCCCATAGCCAGGCATCGTCGTCCCGTCCCCCAGGAACCTCTGCTACCGCGACATCATCCACGATACCTGCATCTGCTGGAACTGCGTCTGCAGCAGCAACATCATCGCATCCTGCTGCCGTCATCAATCATCCCAGCCGGTGGACTCGCTTCGTGCTCTGTATCTGCTGTGTCTCCGCTAACTATACCGATGGCCATCATTGATGAAGCGGCTTTTCGTTGTTCACATCACATGCTGACGTTTTTGTCCTCGTACTGTACTACTGTGTTCCCTTTGCAGATGCAAATCTACTTCATTGAGTATGTATAACTTTTCCAATTATAACATAATTTCCTCTCAGCATTGTCCATCTGCACACCGAATATGTCCGTCTTCACAGCTACAAGGGTACCCAGCAGTGTATTGCGACGCGCCTGACCGGTAGACACTTAGTAGATGGCGTATGATATCTACGATGTCGCATCGATCAATACTTACTTTCCTACTGACATACCACTCGTGGGAACACCGTACAGACCACGTGTCGAAGAGGCCAAGGCGTGTGTGCTATTTGGTGACTCTGTCCCATACGCTGACATCTGCGCAAGAATCTGGTGTTGCAGACCGTGTCTCAATCCTGAACAGCATAAAATCCACGGAGATTAGCAATATCGTGAAAGCACTTTCTCAGGATGCTCAGGACACTTTGATGAAGTACCTTTACAAGGGTATGGTGATGCCAGGTTAGAGTAATGTGAGCGGAAGCGTGCTCTTGGGGTGGCATGAATATTGAAAAGGTGCGCGTGGAACTCACTGACTTCATAAACTTTTGGTCCTTGAGGTATTCTCTACCAAGTTATATACACACTATCTTCAGCAACTTGACCTTTGGTAGTGCCCGACACATCGCGACAAGACGTGGATTCGCAACTACTCGTATCTTGTTCAGCATCCTCTTCTCTCGTTTCGCTGGATCGAGTCGCGATCATTGCCCTCAGTCCAATAGTATGGAACGCTGCAGTCTTCCTTGTGCAGTTTATTATCTACATCCTCCCTGCGCCCATGATGAACCTCCCGTTCCCGGGACCCGGATCCATCATGGCCTCCACAATTCACATCCTCGCTTAACCGGTATGTTGGGCTTATATGAGTTCTTGGTGAGTGTATGCACCATATCTATCGTCTAACAATTCTAACTTAATCCGCTCTGGTATTAAAGTGGTTCCTTGAGACGTGGAATGCATCCCATGCAGTCCTTTTATCACGGGCGTTACGATCCAGAGTGCGTTCACATCGCCGTGTTCCTATTGCATGAGTTCAGACACAACGAAAAGAACGATGCATAGTGGACTAAACGTCGGTACGGACGTGGTCTTGGCTCCCATGTCATGTCGCAACCCGCCCGTGAATTCGTGGTCAAGACCATAGCTCTGGCTGTGGATGACCTTCTCATCTGTTTCCTATTATTCATGTTGGCCCTACCCGGTCTTTTCCAGTACACGGATCGTCTAGATGCGAAGCTGCTCGAGTCTTTTTTAGGTAAGCGAGGAGTGCTCATGCATGATCTCAGATCATCAGATATAGCACCGAACATTTTCATCTTCAGTGCTCATTGTCCTCCATAAGTCGTCAACCCTATTTGTTATTGGTTGATTGATAGACTTTCCGCTTCCGCAGTGGAATGCACTTGAACTTGGGGAAGGAATATAGCGAATTTCACGCGTTATTTGCATGTTCTGTATAGGTGGCATGTAAGGGTGCATCTGTGAGCTTGCTGTCTATGTAACGTACAAATTTGCAGTGAAGTCGCTGGTACTAGCTGTTCAGACGTTAATGACTGATCGAAGAACTATATGCAAACGAGCATACCTCCACTAATGCATAAGTCTTTCAATCGCTCGCTGAATTTTTAAATCTCAAGTGTTTCGAATGACATGGCCATACTTAACATCCCTTCGAGTAACAAGATATAGACCAAAAATATATTCACGGACAACGTTGCAGATACTAATATTACATCAAGGTCAATCATATTGATACTGTCGCTGTTGACCAGAACCGCAGTCAGTCGGGCCCCTGACAGAGAGGCGTCGACACTCACGCGAAATAGACCTGGTACTCAGTCCAGGAAATCCTGCTCGGTGAGAATGCGACCGTCGAGCACCTTTCCGAGGTGAGTTGGTAGATAGCCCATGCCTTTCCTTCTCATCCCAAACAACTTCTTCAGTGGAAGAAGCTGGGATCGCTTGAATGAGCACGATAATCTGGCAACAGGACGATTCTCCTCCCTGATGAACCCGTCGCTGTCGGCGATCAAGTCCTTGTCCCGTAAATGCGGTGCGTTGAGTCCTAAGAAGCTGCACGTGCGGAGATACATCTCGTAATCGGAGAAATAGAGTTGGCCCGCAAAAAGGTTGAGCTGGCAAATCAGCGGTTTCAATGGCGTCAACCGTGGCGTCGAAGGAACACAGTAGAGGCGAAGGTCATCGCATGCCAGCATCATTTTTGTGGTGCGAGGAGCGTAGATGCACAGGTGAACTACATTGCTTCTGCGGATGGCAGGTAGCAGTGTGTCCGCTTCGTGAGGGCTCACGACCACCAGCACTGGGCAGCGTCCATTGTCACTGAATATAACCCAGTTGACGGGCCGCAGATAATCATCCGCCTTTTGATGGGAGAGAGTATTCACAGTACGAGTAAAGTCGTGGGTGACTAAAACGTTATGTGCCCACTGGTCGTGCTCATGAAATCCAGCAGTAGTGTTGACAAGGCTGGACAGCGCCGGATAGAATGCAGAAGACATAGCGGGAATTTGGCCGGTCTTGACAAATAGACGGACGTCTGCATGGAGGACATGGGCTGCAGGTTTGACCCTGGGTGGCCTTTCCACTCGACGCTCTCTCTCTCTCTCTACCTCGTGAACTACCTCCCTTTCTTGTTCCTCATCCATGCGTCTTGCTGATGCCAATAACACTCCGAGTTCCGAGCACTTCCTCTGAATATCTGGATCGAGGGACTCGAATGGTCGTGGAGAACTACTTGGTGCATACATATCTTCTAACGAACGCTCCTCTGGCTGTAACCAGGCAGACTTTAGGGTGGAGATCGAAGTTCGGGTACGTGAGGTACGTGAGAATTGAGCCCATGCGGAATGCCGTGCTTTGAAATCCGATCCCTGTTGAACCCAGTGGGACGCACGCATCTGAATATCAAGACAGGTTTCGAGCATCGCCCAGTGCAGAATATCTGCCACATCGACACCGTCGGTATCAGCTTTCTGAGCCGCCGAACGAATGCTCCGGTCGACTTCAGTCGGAGCGAAGAACATTACTGAATGCCCATTGCCCAGCTTCCTCATTCGCATGCATCCTGTATCATTGGCTATGATAAAAATCGATGGGCATGAATAGTAAATTCACGAACCTTGGGTCAGGCGGTCTTTCGTGACTTTGGGGCCAAGCGTGACAGCAGCTCGGAAACCGGAAGGCAGCTTGACATCTGTTCCTCTAGTATGGGCGTCGTCTAGATATATCACGCACTGGTCAAGCTGCTGGGCGAAGGGGGACGACACAAGAGGCTCGACTGTCCCATCCCGACTGACGACGACAAGTTCATCGTCGTCATCCACGAAGACTGCAGCTTGAGCGTCACGCTTAGCTTGAAGCCATGCTTCGGCCAGCTCCTGATTCTTCAATTCCAGCATTTGCGCACCAACGTCCAAGAGGACGCGGACCTCCGGGGTTTGGGCTATTAGGGTATTGATGAAATCATGCACCTTTTGGCCGTGCGGGATACGTCTGTAGCAATTGTTTTCCGGATGGAGAATCAAGGCTAGGACTCGGGCATTCGTGCTGCATTGGTGATCAAGGTCGTGCTGCACCATCGAGCTTGGTAGCAGATAGCGATTGTCGTTTGTACCAGAAAAGCCAGTTGTTAGATGTCTCTTTTCTTGAGCAAGATCCCATCCGGAGCAGGTGAGCTTCGTCGGGAATGCCTTGGCTTCCTTGGGAAAAACTACTCGAGACAGGTAGAAATCTATGACTGCCTTGTTGGACGCGAACAGATGCTGAAGGTCGGGCAGCTGCTCCGTGGATTCTGTGTTGATACCGCTAAGGTGCTGGAGACTTTCTGGGACGGACTCAAGTCCATGCACCCATGATTCATACTCGAGAGCGGGATTATCCTGCTTCAGCAGAAGCTCGAAGCACAACATCAGCTGCTCGAGGGTAAGACCCGCATAGTAGTATGACAGGCACGTGAGGGCAATTGCAACTTCTGGGTAGCCAAACTCTGCCCGCAGCGAGGGCATGTCTTTAGCACGGAATGGAACGGCTAACATCGTTCGTGTTGGGACGAGTCCATAGTCCACACGCCAGCGACGTTCTTTGAGGGTATAAATCAAGATACCACAAGCCAATAGTCCACGCAAGACTAGGAGGCCGGGCCAGACGGTGGTGTGTCTATAGCTATCCTCCACTAAACTGATACAGGTGCTGGATATATTCTCAGTTCCGATGAACTGGCGAACAGCTTGTTTGACGTGGAGAGATGCTTGATCGAAGCTGATGTTTCCAAGTGCCCCGTTAATGACATCCTGTGCGATCCATTGGACCAATTTTTCACCCGCTGTCGGGTGCAGAATTCGGACGAAGGGGAACACTCCGTGATCGCGGATAGATACATCTGAGCCAGAGGGAAATTCTCTCATGAGCCGAGCGGTGTGCTTTGCGACAAGACTTAACACTTGTTGTGTAGTGGTCCACCTTTCGGGATGACCTTGAAGCGAACTTTGGAGACCGACAGTGTACACCATTTGGTAGCGGACATGCAGGATTTCATCACTTTCGTCCAGGATGTCACGTGTGTGATTATCGAGCCACAGCTGGGCCCACAGCATGTCTTGAGCAGCTTGAACAGTCTGATGGGACAGCTGACGGTCAACAGCCATCAACTGGAACGACAAAATATGGTCCGGTTGCACGACCAAAATGCCCTTGGTGTCCACGCATTCTTGCATCAGGTCACGATACATTTTGACCTTCGACGCGTCGATAGAGAGAGCACGGGAGAATGGAATATAGAAAATACGCCTTTGCGCAAGGCCGCTCAATCGTTCAACCAGGAGCTGGAACATCTGAGCAGACAACGACTTCAGCACAATGACTCGAACCAGTTTATGGCCGTCAGAAAGTGCGGCTGCTGCGAGGGGAACAATGACGTAGGATTTCCCTTCGCCCATGTTCAGCTGCAGAGCTGTGTTTCGTCCTCTGCATGGCGACATCATTTCCAGCGCAACCTTGATTTGGACGGGCCGTGCCAAGAACTGACTTTCAATCTGAGAACGCCCATTATCAATAAATATGAACAGATGGATCTTCTTGCGGCGTACCTGTATTAAAAGCCAGTCAGGGTACAGTTCTGGATCGAATCCCTCGCATTGTTCATTCTCTAGTTCCTTGAAGAACTCGACCCAGTTTTCCTTAGCGGCAAAGACCAACAACCTTCGCGAGCGTTGCAGTTGCAAAAGTATCTGCGACAGGCGGATGAGAGCCGTACGCCAACTCTTCCCCAAACAAATCCCTGATACAGAAGCCATGCGAGTGAAGAGGAAGTTTGGTGTAACTCGGGGCCACAACCCAGCATTGTATAACGCGTTCTCAGCAGCAGAAGCAGGAGAGAGGGCGTGTATGATAGTTGCTAGTGAATCTTGGAATTGCTTGCTGTGAAGCGAATGGTACTCGAGCAGTACTTTCGTCGTGTATGGCGTAGAATCCGGTGAGGCAACAAGCTTCTCTTCGCAGAAAATCGACCTGCTCTGGTCCAGATCGTTGCTATAGTTACGGCAGAACTTGTTGCTCCCTTGGGAGCGAAAGTTGTTGATAAGCTGCTGCAACCTCGCTGTGACTCTGGAGTCTGGAGATACCAAATCCCGCCGATTGGAATTAGGCAGAACTTGGGAAGACACGAACATGCGTATGACAGGCGCATCTCTATCAAAAAGGTACTGAGCATCAATGGATGAGGTTGGTGAAGCAACATCCGAGTAATCAAAGCGGGACTCAAGATGGTATTGTGAGGGTAGTTTCGATGGAGGATTGAGAGTGTAAAACCGTTCGAGGGTCTCCTGCAGGACGTCCAGATGTTGCTTCAGACAACGGTTTCGCCAACAGCTGCGAAATACGGGGCGAAGTTTCTTCGACAGTTTCTTGAGATTGTAGCAGTTTGCTTGCAGCGTATGAAGCGCCGGAGGATCTTCGCACGGCCAAGAATCCCGAACGTTGTTGAGAATGAGCTGCCGTTCAAAGTGACACTTGTCTTCGAAAGCCGAATAACGACGCATCCCCAGAGCCTTTTCATCCTCCCCGGGCCTTGCAGTTAGGTGTCTCTCTTGGCTGAATTCATAATCTTTAGCACACGAACTGATGATATTGTCCAGTATCGCATCGGATGGCATGAAACCATCCGAGAGATCATAGGAAGCGAACTTTGGTGGGTCACCCTGGCTGCGAATTTCGGGAACTGTGGCAAACGCTAGGAGTGTCGGGACAAGGGCGTGGTTGTTCGACAGGCTGTATGCTACTGAAGCCAGGGTGAACACCAGCTGAAATGTGTCCTTCTTCGTAGCACTGCGACAGCGGTCGTAGGTAGAAAGGAAGACATCAGAAAAGTTCGGTCGAAGCCAGTTTTTGGAGTATTGCAAGCTGAGCGATTCGTCAATGCCCTGGACATTTTTCCACTGAGTCAACAAACTGAGGAGATTCCGTTGCACCGGAAGCCTGCTTGGCCATTGGTGTACCATGAAGGCTGCGTTGAATGCCCTCTCTTCCGCACGTTTATCAGGGACGTCACGTGAAGCATAGATGACATCTGCGTTACCATGCGGAAGCAGCAGAGAGACTCGGTCGGGATGGACTACTGAGGCACGGATGGACGCGCGCTCAAGGAGGTGCTCGATGGATGACGGGAAGAAGGGAAAATGGAAGTTTGGGGACCCTTCAGAGAAACTTGAAAGCCGCTTGCCGTAGTCCATGATAGATCTTGCGACTACATGAAAATCATAGCGCTGTGCAAGGGATGCAAGACATGACCATGAAACTGTCTGCATCTTTCGGAGATGAATGGGATACCAGACGCGCGTGGTGGACAGCGAACTGATCTCGCGCAAAAGATCTGTATCACGAGAGCGAAGCTTCATGAAAGACTGGCAAGCTGCAGAATGCAGGAGATGCAATGACTCCTCTGTCCCCGTTCGACCCGTCAGCGGATCAGGGAGGCAGCCGCTGGTGAGAGCATGAAGCAACGCTTGATAGAGTTTGCTCGTCAGACCTACATTCCCAGTGAGACAGCGTAGATCTGTATCAACCCTGTACAAGTGGTATGTCACTCGGATGCCTTCAGGAGCGATGGTGAGCCGGATGTGATGGCCGTCAGGGGAGAATGAGATACGACCATCTGGGATAATGACGGTGCGCGGATGCTCATCTGCGATTTGCGACTTCGGACGCAGGACGAGCTGGTTCATCAATCCCAACATCGTTCCAGTAGACTGAAAGGTATCGACGACCATGTTACGCATGTTGCGGGACTGCAGTTCCCCATCCTCGTCGACAAAAAATTCGAGACCGTATCGGGGTAATTCAACCTTCAGCGAGGAGAAAGTATCGCCGGATGCTTCCCTACATGTGACCATGATGTAGCGGGTATCCTCCAGAGGACGCATCCTCTTGGAGATCATGTCCCATGTTTGGCTACGTATGTCAAGGAGAGTGGTACTGCCACCCTTCTGCAATATCGAGGGGCCCAAGGCAGCAAATTGCAGGAGCCAATTCTCATCAGAAGACTTCCACTCAGTTTCGGCTGGCCGAATCTCGATTTCGCTCGTGCGCAGGTTGAGCCAATGTGTATAGCCTGTTATCAAAGTCATTGGCAGGTCATCGACAAATTTTTGCCTCGGAATAAGTTGAAGGACGGGCGAGTCTCGGTCGATATGCTTTGCACGGATGATAAGATCATTTGAGTTGCGTAGAGCAAAAGACACCTTCAATAAGGTATTATTCAGCTGTTGAGCGATGACAACGAGTGACTAACCTGATGGTCACAGAGATTCCCCCGTGTCGCATAATCCATTCCAGGAATATCAGCCGGGACGATGTCAAACACTCGCTGTAATTGAATGTGAGTGTTTGCGAACAGTGCTGCAACTTGTAAAAGACTGACATCACCGAATATCGATCGGTATGTGGGATGTTGCACTATCTCTGACGGAAGCCTACCCAGCTGTTTTCCGTCGACGAGCAAGCACCCAGTGACCAGGTTGAAGTGCACAACTTGCGGTAACTGAGCGCATGAAGGCGCGGTATGCGACGCAAGCCAACGAGAATTTGGAGCCGGTAGTGCCCTCCAAGAAGTCCCCTGTCTGTAGCTGCCCCAAATCTCCGCAATTGCGCTATCAAGACCCTCCCTATGAAGCTCTGCAAATTGACGAACAGTAGCTTCTAATGCGTGACAGCATCGTTTGTCTCGCTCTAGCAGGAGCTTGGAATGTTGGGAAAGTTCGCCCAGTTGGTTTGGAGTGTTGTCATAAATCATGACGCCACAATATGTGAATACCTTGATGTCGTTCGACGTCAGGAGCAGAGATGCACCTCCGTCAACGTCAAATGTGCTTCGACAGGTGACTGCCATATCACGAACACGTCCCTGTAACTCCCGACGGACCGTCACGTCGTTGTTGGCTTGCATTTTCGTCGATAGCTGCATCAGCAAGGTATAGGTCGCAGTTCGGATCCTTCGAATCAGCGAATATCCACGACTTCGTATACTCTTTGCCTGAGTCGAGGACAGGACACGGCACACGAGCATGATGATGGTGCTTATCGCGACACCTTCCAACCAATTTTCTTCGATACTCGCCGTCAAAGACTCCAGCTCTCCGAGTAGTGTACTGAGGAATGGCACGCTGTTCAGCTCCTCGTGCCAAATAAGGCCGTCATCGGACGAAAGTGGGCCAACCTGTGAAATAGCTTGGGCTAATAGTAAATGGACTTCCTCGCGTCGAAAATCGAGTGACCTTGCACGGAGTTCGCGCAGCACGTTCATCCATTGCAATCGCGGTCCACTCCGAAAAGTTCCAAATGCGATGAATTCATGAATGGTCATGTCCTTGTGACAATCAGCCTGGTTGGCTATGACTTCGTTCGATGCATGGGATGTTTCTGAAAGGTACCGCTGCAAAGCATCATATGGTCCCTTGGGAAGAGTAAAAGTGCACAACTTGCTAGAATCGAAGCGCAGCAGCAGTGCATTGGCCGCCCATGCACCTGTGGTTGTATCGAATTGCCGGAATTTGAGTCCGCCATTTACACAGACCCTCTCGTCGACCGTAGGAACGTGAATGCGGCTGTAATGGGAGTTGCTGAAGGGTTTGGCATCCGACGCCAAAGTCAGCCGCTGCCTTGGATGGTACTCGCGGTAATGCTTCAAGGCGCCATATTTCGACAGTGTCATGAAGGGGTGGGTGGGCGAAATTTTCTCCTGAGTGCAGACGTCAATGAGAATGTGGAATGTCATACATCTCCACATGTCGAAGGCGGTGGGGCATCCCAGCTCAAACACGACCACGATTGCCTCTTTTTCATGGGGTGGTAGCGGCCACTCGTGAACTGTGATGGTCATCGATTGCATCTGCTTTTCTAGGCGACACTTCTCACAGCTCTGTTGGTCATGGCACTCCTCGCCACGGGAGTTGACGGTGTATTCATGCACCAAACTTGCTGCATGTTTATCTAGGTTAGCGTACCTCTTGTTGAGGGTCCAAAGCTCAGTCAACTTCTTCTCCCGCTCTTTCCGAGCATCCGCCTCGATGGTCAACTTCAAATTCTGCAGCTTGGATGACTGGTAAAAATACCGCTCTGCGAACGACCTGTCGCCATTGGTAGACGACAATGCTGACAGACGGCCGGGAGCCTGGCAATGACGAAGTTTCAGATAGGCATGTAGCTGCTTTAAACGATCAAGGGCTGAAGATTGGCGGATGAGCAGATGCTCCCAAAGGGTCAATGGGATTTCGGGAGAATATTTTGCCAGGAATGGGATCTGTCGAATAACGATCTTATCCATGGCTACCCAGAGCTCGAAAAGAGTAATGAGCATAATGGACAAATTCTCTGGGTTTCCCTTGTAAGCATCCAGTGCTCTCGAGGAGTATGCGGAGGCGCACGCCTCGATCGAGACGCAAGCGGAATCGATGCTGTGAAATGAAACGCGCGCTACCCAGTCGTCGATCCCTGATCTAACGACCATCTCGAAATCTGTGAGGGAGAGGAATGGTTCCGCAGCATGAGCAGCTACAAGGAATCCACCATCAGCATCAAGGAAATCATTGATTGTCCCGCGCATGCGGTGGCTGAGGTTGAATGAGGCTGGTTGGAAGGACGAATGTTGATTTTGCAAAGCTTGGGATATGTACTCCCGGCTCGTATTTAAAGACAGATGGGTATCTCGCAAGACTTGGAGGGTCTCAGGAGCCCAATGAGGTGAGGCCCGTTGCGCGTCTTGAACAGATCCCCATCTTTCTTCTAGAAGACTCCTAACCTCGCTGGTAACCTTATTGATCATGTGTGATAACTCCGGAGGAGCAGAGGATCCAAGCTTGAAAAGACGGCGTGCAATCTTTGCTGACATGAAGTACAGGATGTCATTCGACATGTCATGGTCGAGGGCAGAGGTCGTGAGCCTCGCCATGAAGAACAGGATGAATGATTTATACGTTGTTCGTCCGAGAGCGCTGCGCTCCAGAGTCGTCTGTAAGGCAACGCGAATGACGAGCCAAAGTGAAGAACGCCTCCACGGTAATTTAGCGTTGTCCCACAGTACATCATCTCCGATGCGCTTACGGATGCGAGGAACGTCGGCGATGCTCCCTAGGCCACGCAGTATACCAGTCAATAGTTCTGTGATATATCGAGGATGAGTCGTATCTCTCTCTTCGAGAACAGTGGAACCAGCTTTTTTCCTCGTCGCTGCCGCATCAAGCACATCTTGATCCATGCGAACTAGAAAATTCGCGAGCTCAGCGTGAAAGGTAGCATGATCAATGTTCGTATCCGGAACTGTGATAGCAGGTCCAGGATACGAACAGATCAGTTTTCCCATTGCGCCCATCACGGCGGTGGAGTCGGGAGAGATTTCGAATGATTCGAATATGGTCTCGGATTCGAGTTTTCTCATGACCACCGCAGCGTTTTGTGCGCGAATTATGTATACAAGGACATCTGCAAGTTGATACTCAGCGCAGAAAACATGAAAATATGATGAAAATAACGGACCTTTGTTGTACATGGCAATGATCTGAGATTCGACTTCCTTTGCAGACATGACGCTGAATCTGATTGAATCTTTGAGGTTCCGAAGCATTTTCAAGCTGCTCATCCAAAGCAGCAGCTTATCGGACGGCAGCTGGTCGCTGTAGGCGATAGCAGCATCCACTACCAACTGAGATAGGGCTAGGTCGTTCCCAAGGGAATGGTCACTCCCTTGCGGCAACTTGAGGGGGAAAAAAACATGATTGATGATATAATTCAAATCAAATTGGGCTGTTGAATGACATTTTGCTCTTGAAGATCGAGGCATGGTGACTGGGATAATTGAGGGAAGAGTTCAGTGACCACCGACGGTGAACCCCGGCGACTCTAATAAGGAACCTAAGCGCTCAGGGTTGCGAGCAGCAAGCCGCGAAGGACGGATATTAAGAGTACGATATTATTTGCTGTGGTCACAAAAATTTTATATCAGATTATAGGGCCCACTTCAATATGGTCATTGAAGCTGTACACACTCTCTGAGACCTCAAACAAAGATTGTGCATGCAGGTAGTAGGCCTGAAAGTTTGATGCAATAAACTATGATGGAGCATGCTTATCAAAGTGCATCAACTTCTTCACGATTTGGCGCTCACCAGCTTCGAATATTCTCAGCTCCGACACTCCTTAATCAACCTACCATCCCTCTCCATCGCAGCAACATACTCCAGGGCCTCAGCATTCGACCTTCCTCCGAATCTCTCGTGACTTCACCTCGCACGATTTCAAGAACCGCAGTAGTCGTTTTGTTCGAGGTACTATCATCCGAACTTAGAGTTCATCACGCGCCACATTTGGTTTAGACCCACCCTGAGATGATAAAGATGCCGTGTTGCTGCCCAACATTGTCCAAATATCCTGCGGGTCCTTCTGCATCAGATTTTGTATATACGTCCGTTTGACCCCTTCTAATCTGTCACGAGAACAGGCAACACGGTAGCGGAGAGTTTGGTCTTCCGCATAAGATTCCCATTCTGAGTAATAATGCTGATCCTTGTGTGCAGAACAGTAAGGAAAGTATAAGGAAGTATCTGGAGTCATGAAAGATCAGCTGATGTACAAAGATGGCAATACTATTGTCTCCCTCGTACATACGTTGTTCAATGACGGCACAAGGTGCAATGACTGGCTTCAAGGTGAGAAGTGGAATGATAAATGCAGCGGGATAATGTGGACCATAGCGTTGTCGCCGGGCAGGCAGCAAGGAAGTAGCAAGCGGAAGTGAAGATGGCGTAGTGAGATTGTGGGACGCCGAGAAAGGCAAAGTCATTGCAAGATGGATGGGCCACAGTTTAGGAGTGCCGTCTATCTGCTGGAGCGCAGATGGATGGCGGGTGGTGAGTGGATCGGACGATGGAACGGCAAGAGTGTGGAATGTCGAGAGCGGAGAGACCATCCTCGGACCAATCGAGACGGGGCATATGTACGTGCGCGCGGTTCATTATTCGTCCAATGTGACAATGATTGTGATGGGTGGGCCAAGGAGCGATGGCGACGACGAGCCTCAGTTAAATTATGACAGGTGAACTGCTCAAAACACTCAAGGGCCATAGTAATAGCGATGTTTTGTGCTTGGTTTGGTTCACGGATATGAACACGCTTATCTCTGGGTCATTTGACCCAATTAGAAAATTCGACACTGCCACTAGGACACAAACCGCTGTGCTTGAAGGATATCGACATCTTATTAAGGCCATCTCATTATCCATATCCTTGCAAGTGCATCATCCGACAAGACAGCACGACTTTGGATTATCGAAAATAATCAACCCATTCCCTCCATAAAGACACAGTGAGATGTGTAGCCTTTTCTCCTGATGGACTCAAGCTGCTATAGCAGTCATAGCCTCTATAATCATCGACAGTGTAGCTTGTTAATGTAAGTTACGGTTTTCATTCTGAATTGTTTATCCCCCGACGCTCAAGTTCTACTAAATATATTGTGTTTACGTTCTCGCCGTGAGGTTCTGCCACTAGGTCCTGCTATATTCTCGCCGTGAATTTCTGCCAGCCGCAACCATTCTGCCAACCCATTAGCAGAACGTCTAAGTTCTGCCCACAGCACGATTTTCAGGGTATAAATGCAAGCCGTCTTCAATGTCCAACCCCCTCCTTATAAAAAGTCTCATTGGCAAATCTCGTATAACCTCTCATAACCACGCACAAATAATGCGCGTCGTTATTGCCGCTTTGACAACATCTATGTCTATCAGTGCATGCGACAAAATAGGCGATCGGTGCAACAAGAACAGCGACTACTGCAACAACTAGTGTAATAATGTGAATGTGAGTAGTTTGCTTTGGATCCTGGATTCATTGCTGACTGTAACCCCTTGCGCTTCATAATACTGATAGCCTTTCACCGGTCAAACGTTCTGCTCAGCCTAGTCTGATGAGCTGACAGCCTGAATGGCACATGATACATCTGGGCAGTGAGTCATGATGCGTGATGTCTCTACTTTCGCATTGGTGTTGTGGTTGATGGGCATAGGTCGTTGCTGACTTGGTCAATATGGAATCTCGACTGCTGCTTGGGCAATAGAAGTCGTCGGACAGAGGAAAATCTCGAACCCTCGATATGATATTGACTTGGAAACATGATGTATGAGTGGTTTTGGTTTTGATTGAACGTCGAAGGCCTCATGGCAGACATGTCAGCTGAAACAATTGCGATTGGATCATCAGAGCAAATGTTCGATGCTGAGGCTTGATATCGATTATCCACCGAGTCTTTTCTAGCTTCTATGTATCTCGTTGCGCTCTAGACATTCACATGAACATTCTCAGTATGTCTAGTTTTGACGTCGTCAACCACCTCATACTCATGGGCACTATTGGTGCAATGTACCGATTATCTTCCAGGGCCCTGACACGACGCATGATTCGGAGGCGACGCAGTTGTCTAGGGACAAATGGGGGATGCGTCACCAGGCAGCCGGCAAAGGGCTTGGAACCAAATTCGGGGACATAACTCGCAGTCTCACACAGCCGCGATGGGTGTGGTCATTTCGATGAAGAGTTTCTTTTCGGTTCAACTGTTTATTAAAGAAAATATGTCAGGTTTGAACCAGAGATGATCAAAGCTCTTCGGAGCAGAATCCAGGTTCACTCCGTATATTGTTTACTAACGGCACAGTTTGTGAGTCATATGCTAGCTAACAAGTATCAAAAGTAGCCTCCAACAAAAACTACTACGCGTAATACGAATCAGTCATAAGCTCTTCAAGCTGCTCCGGGGTAATGATATGATTGATATCGGTAAGGCCCATGAAGCTGTTATTGCTCGTACAACGCTTCGTAGAGGCAAAGGCGCTGCCCTATCCGTCCATGGCACCCTCATAAGCAGCGATGATCTGCCGGAGGATGCTTTCGACATCAGAGGAGACGACACGCTTCTGGTCATGGTTGTGTCTTGCATCCACGCCAAGCTCGCGCTTCATGCTGTTGCCGCTTCCTTCGAAGGCAGACAACACTGACGCAACAGTACCTCCCACACCAGTGCCACTAGCCAGCTTCGATAAGGCGTTTTCGACGCTGGAAGGGATTGTAAAGCTGCGGTCTTCGAACTGGGATGCTGCCCCACCCAAAGTTCTGGTGATATCGACTCCATCAGAGGTTAGGATCAAGTCCCGCTTGGTGTTGCTGCTGCTAGGGCTGCCGTTGATCGCATTCCAGATGGCTATGAGATCGCCGCCGATGGAATACAAGCTTCCGGTATTCTTGGGCCCGGTCGTGGCGCTGGAAGACAGCACGGGGGGTTTGATGCTGCGATCTTCGATATTAGAGGAGGTTGAATCTCTCTTAACATCGCTCAACACGGAGCCGGCTGCTTCCAGAATAGTGTGGAGCGCGGTAGCGATGTCTGCAGTGACGTCGCGCTTTCTTGCACCAAGCAGCCCGTCGAAAGCTGCTTCAATGGCATGAACGATATCGGAGGTGGTGTCACGTTTAGAAGTAAGGGTCGGATTAGTCTCTGTCCCATTGACAGCTAGACCACCCGGTAGCCGTTCGACTTCAGGAACGGTGTCACTAGCAAGATGTCAGTATCAATTAAAATCTTCAGGAGGTAGACGCACTTGGCATGCGGCAGGATGACTGTCCCTATGCGGAAAGGGATGGTGTGGTTGTGTACTAATGTGTCGACGACCGTATTGACACCCGTTGACGCGGTATCGCGTTTGGAGGCGACCCAGCGAGGACTAGAAACGCATTCAGTGGGTCTGCTCAGTGGCTGTCTGACAGAGACATACGAGTATGGAGCAGGGGCAGCAAAACCAGGGACAGTCGACGAGATGACAGCGAAAGCGATAAGGGCAGCAAAACGCATGATGGTCAATGAGTGGAGTCGTAAGAATTCGAAAATAAAAGGGGAACAAGAAAACGCAATGTTAAAAGTTAAACGAAAGTGCACGAAAGTTCTTCAAAGAGGCTGTAGGATGATGCGGTTAGTGGAAGGTAACCGGATGGGACAGAACGAACATACTGCCTGCACCTGGGTGAGCCGCGAAAACAGAAGGGCTGAGGAATTAGCAGCTAAGTGCACGCCTTTTAAACAGGAGAGGACCGTGGCGATGCAACAAATTGTGCTTCCTTCCGACGCAGGTTAGTTGCGTTTCAGGGGCTGATACTCCTTGAAACTCGCCTGTGTTGCGTTGCTACGCCCGTTGAGTGATGAGATAGTCGACAGATGCTTCCTGCCTTCCGCATACCCTCACATGCAATCCGCTACGTTTTCAACAAGTTCTTGGCCATGATTACTTCGACTCTCTGCCAATCCAACATACGGGCATTACTGATCTTTTCATGCGTGTCCTTTTTCCAAAGTCTCCGGCTACTTGGCGGGCGACGCAACCAGGTGTTATACCTCCCAACAGCTTCTTCGTATCATACCCTCCCTCGCCGTTCTGCAGTCGCGGGTCATCACATAACCGGGGCATCTCCTGCGTGCGGTGAAACCGAACTCGAACGACCGGATCTCCCATAGGGCACGTGCATGGTAGAAAACCATCAGGAGATAGTGGAGTAGGCGATTCGAACGTAGCGCCGAGTCCAAATGGAAAACCATGTAACGCGTTGCTTTCGACTCCTGAGCTCAAACATGGTGAGGGCGCGGTATGGAACTGTTTGGTGACTGCATGATTGTTCTTCAAATGTCTTCCCTAGGGTGTTGTGGTGTATCGGAGAGGAGTGCATGGGACTGCGTGGAGCATATCTGCTCCAGTGACGCTGCAGGAATGATTCCTACAGGTGGAAGTGGGTTGCATGAATGCAGCAGAAGAGCCAGAAGCGATGCCGAACATGTCTGGGATAGAGAAGGTCGTACTACATAGCGTGGGTGAGTAGTGGTCGAAGGCTGAGGTGCTGGACTTTACTTTGTTCTGGGTAAGGAAATGATATGCGTGTACGGGTCTTGAAGCGCAAGTGTGTAAAAGCCGGGCCGCAGACAATAGGTCACGTGGACATAAATCCTAGATGCTCAGGACACTTCGATGAAGTACCTTTACAACTTAAGTGTTGAAGGGATACCAGGTTGGAGTGATGTGAGCTCTAGCGCGCCCTTTGGGTCGCATAAAAAGGTGCGATTGAAATTATTGATAAACTTATTGATGGTAAATCTGCAGCTGACGGAAACTAACGGATTTAAATCGAAGAACTGTATGTATGAACGAATATATCACCCCACTATTGCATCAACTGCGCGGCCGAATGAATTCTGCTCGGTGGATTAAAACATCTTGAGGGTTGCGATTGATGATTGTCCTCGCTATACGACTCTGGAATACCGAAAATAATCACCATCGGACCACTCTCAGACAATGGCTTCGTGGGATGGGGGAACTTTCCTGCTGTGATGCGTCTCTCGTAACAGGCTCCATGTCGTGGACGTCCCAACCAGGTAGGACAAAAGGACATGTGGTCCTATTTCCTCTACATAATTTGCTGTTCATGCGGTTCAATGCATGGCAACACATAGTAATTTGTGAGTATGTCGCTTCACCATGCAAGAACATGAACCGCTCTCAAGCCACCCACACTCAAGGCCAGTGAGAGCATCGGCAGTACTTGAAGGTCACTGTTGCGTTCCCAGATGGGTTTTGCGACATCTGCATCTGCTACTGCAACACCCTCTCGCCCTGCTGCCATCATCGAGATATTTGACAAGGTCGATTTACATTTTACCCCGAGTCCCTACTATATGCTACGTGACGGCTATCAGCTTTTCACTCCAGTCTCATGCATATGTTTTCCTCCTCGTATCGTACCGTCAGGTACCGTCCCCTTTCCCTGCAGATAACTCTCCATATCGAATGTAAATACAAGGTTGGTGCAGCGCCACCTTCTTTACAACGAAGGTGCCCACTATAGTCTACAACAGTAATACAGTCATTTTGCTCGTAGTGTGCCTAGAAAAATATATAATTACTACTGTAAATACTAGCAACGTGAAAAAGGTCCATGTGCGATAACAAGACAACTGATACCCTGCATAACATATTAAGCTTCGGATTGATGAATCTCGGAGGTTACATCTGAGTATGGGGGGCATAAGTATTCCTGAATGCGCAGGTCAGGTTCCGACGTAAAACCAGTGAGGAAATATACGGACTGTAAGTTCCTCCCCTTCAGATAAGATAGTGAGACAAGATCGCAGACCTTTCAAACACCATTGCATTTCGAGCCAAGGGAGGAGATTATGATTCCAGAAGGAAGCAAATATATGATTGAGCATAGGATGCCATGGATGCGGAGCTCGCGCGAGATGAACAGTCCAATTTTGGCATGCATACTTGAGAGCGTCAGAAGCTGATTGACTTCGTTCCCGTGATTCGTTGGTGAAATTTACGAAGGTCTGCATAGTGCGAATAATCTCTGTGTCTGGAAAACGATCTTGTGGTGGAGCAGCTGCGGAATCATCCTGGTGCCTAAATGCCAGGAACACCGGGAACATCAAGAAATCCGGCAAACTCTTGCAATGCTGGATCACTTGAAAAGCTGGGAGCAAAGGCAATTCTGAGTTGACTGTGTACTCGCTGAGCGCTGCCGCTGTGCTCGAGAATTCCGCTACTGTCATCCAGACAGCCATCAACGGCCACGCTTGACCATGTGGCGTCTGCAGCCAGTCTTTCCCGCTCTGTGTTTGCAACCAGTCTTCCCCGTCGCGGGTCTTCAGCCAGGCTTGCCCCCTCTCGGTCGGCAGCCAGTCTCGCACACCCTGGGTCCGTAGCCAGTCTCGACCGCTCTGGGTCTGCAGCCAGTCTACTCCCTTCTTCTCATTCAACCAGCTCCACATGTAGTCGTCCTGACCCCAATCTTGCCCAGCCTGGGTCTGCAGCCAGTCTTGCCCGGCCTGGGTCTGCAGCCAGTCTGTCCCACTCTCCATCAGCCAAAACTTCCCAGAGTTGCGCTCGCTCTGCAGCCATCCTCGCCCGTTCTGGGTCTGCAGCCAGCTTCGCCCGCCCTCGCTCTGCAGCCAGCTGTCCTGACACTTGATGGAGCTGTAACCGGACACCCAGTCTTGCGCAACCTCGGTCTGCAGCCAGCCTAGCCCAGCCTGGGTCTGCAGCCAGTCTTGCCCGCCCTCGGTCGCCAGCCAGTCATTGTACTCAAGCGACAGCCATTCTTGCCCATCCTCTGTCTGCAGCCAGGATTGCCCGCCCGGGGTCTGCAGCCAGCTGTGCCTGCCCTTGTCCCGCAGCCAAGCGATTGCTCCCACAGAGGAACGACCAACCTCATCATTCTCCTTGACCCCCAACCAGTCCCTCCCTCCTTGGGTCTCTAACCAGTTCCTCCCTTCTTGGGTCTCCAGCCAGGCACGCCCGCCCTCGGTCTCCAGCCACTTTCGCATGTCATTGGTCCGCCGCCACTCTACCCCGCTTCGGGTCCCCAGCCAGTCTTGGCCGCTCGAACCCAGCAGCCAGCTTTTCCCGTCCTTGGTCTCCAGCCAGTGTTCTCCGTGCTTGGTCCGCAGCCAGTGTTCTCCGCGCTGGGTCCGCAGCCAGTGTTCTCCGCGCTGGGTCCGAAGCCAGTGTGCTCCATGCCAGGTCCGCAGCCAGTCTTCTGTGTGCTGGGTCTGCAGCCAGTCTTTCTGGGGCCAGGTCTGCAGCCAGTCTTCTTCGCTCTGGGTCTGCAGCCAATGTTCTCCGCCCTGAGTCTGTAGCCATTTATCTGCGCGCCAGGTCTGCAGCCAGTCTTTCCCGCCCTGGGTCTGCAGCCAGTGTGCTCCGCCCTGGGTCTGCAGCCAGTGTTCTCCGACCTGAGTCTCTAGCCATTCATTTCCGAAATAGTCCTCCAGCCATTCTCCCCCGCCGTAGGTCTGCAGCCAGTGTGCTCCACCCTGGGTCTGCAGCCAGTGTTTTCCGCCCTGGGTCTGCAGCCAGAATTCTCCGCACCAGTTCTTCAGCCAGTCTTTCCCATCCTGGGTCTGCAACCAGTCTTCTCCGCCCTGGGTCTGCAGCCACCGTTCTCCGCCTTGGGTCTGCAGCCACCAGTCTCCGCCCTGGATCCGCAGCCAGGGTTTTTCGCACGACCCCTTCAGCCAGTCTTTTCCACCCTGAGTTTGCAGCCAGTGATCTCCGCGCTGGGTCTGCAGCCAGTGTTCTCCGTGCCGGCTCTTCAGCCAGTCTTTCCCGCGCTAGGTCTGCAGCCAGTCTTCCCCGCTCTGGGTCTGCAGCCAGTCAGGCTCCGTCTGTATCCGCAGCCAGTGTCGCCCGACCTCGGTTTGCAGCCAGTCTTTCCCGCTCCGGGTCTCTAGCCAGTCTTGCCCACTCTGGGTCTCCAGCAAGTCTTGTCCGCTCTGGGTCTCCAGCCACTTGGTGCTGCCCAGCCAGCTTTGCCCACCCTCGGTCTGCAACCAGCTTTCCCCGCGCCAGAACCCCAGCCACTTTTTCCCATTGTCATTCAGCCAGCTTTGCCCAGGATTGGTCTGCAGCCAGTCTTGCCCGCTCCGGGTCTGCAGCCAGTTGCTCCCGCCGTCGGTCTTCATCAACCACCACCCGTATTTTAGCCAGTGTCGCCCACCCTGGGCCTCCAGCCAGCCTTGCCCACCCTGGGTCTGCAACCATTCCTCCCCTTCGTGGGTCTTCAACCACTCCCTCCCTACGTGGTTCTGCAGCCAGGCACGGCCGTACAGGGTCTCTAGCCAACATTGTGACGCCGAACCGCGATCTCCCCGAAGCCATAGGAGAGTTGTAAAAACTTGAAGTGGCTCTAGTGGCTGGACGGTGAAGGCTAATGACTTTGTTAAATTCCGGGGGTGATCAGATCGCATAATTTTGCTGAGTCTCTTCAATTCTGAAAGCACATCCAGGAGGGCCGTGCGTTCCGGGATGTCGTGCATCATCAACTGAAAACAAGAGAGCGAGAGCAGCGAGTGGGGCGTGATACGTTGTACGTCAGGGAGGCTGCAGTTTGAGGGGTCGGAGACGTAGTCGCGGACAGAGGAATGATAGATATTCACGGGGAGACTGCTGTCAGTAGGAATATCCATGATGGACCGTAGCTGCATCAACGTTGTCTCGACATCTATGCCCTGACCAGGGCCAAGAAGTTTCGACATTTGTGAGACAGGAAGTGGGTCTACAAGGGCGACAACAATGGACAAGTGCAAGTATGCACGATTGGGGTTGGAGCATGTAGAGAGGATGCTGTCGTATAACTTGTAGACCTCCGTTGCTGGTAGCAGTGCGCTCGTCAGCCGAAGTATGATCTGAAGCCGGCCGCGGGGATCGTTGTATCCATCATCGATAAACTTCATTATCGTTGACGCCACGATGAAACGTCTGCCTGCTCGGCTTGCTAGTTGCACTAGTTGATCCCTCGATGGCTGCGGGAAATCTGGATGGCGACCTCGCAGCTTTCCGAAGGAATGTTCCAGGAAAATACAGATGTCATTATCAACGTCAGCACTGTCTAAGGAGATGATGCCGCCGTCCCCAGAGGTTTTCACAGGTATCTCGCACACCAGCGGGTGCACCTCTTCTTCCTGCATGGCTTCTTGGATATGCGATTCAGAGCGACTAGTGAGGAGAATGTGGAGCATGGGCAGATCAGGATCGCGAAGAGCTTCGCCAATTAGTGAGATGAGTTCAGCAAGTTCCGCTGCGGAGGTACATTCATCAAGGGCGTCAACGACAAACGACAAAGGCGGACACCCGAGCAGTCTGTCATGAAGCTTCCGGAGAGGTCGTAGAAACAACGCCTCCATCTGGTTGCGAAGAGAACTGTTGGGGTCTAGAAGGGCAGGATTTTCACGGATAGCATCGTTTAGGTATTTCCGGATGACGGTGAAATTGCTGGCAAGCTGATAAGCAAGCGTCGCAAAGAAATGCCTAGTCGTGCGGCGGTTCGTGTTGATGCGCGAGAAAAAGAATGTTCCTGCCAAACGTTTTTCCACATTCGTCTGCTCCGTCGCTTTCAGACCTCTCATCCTTTCAGCTACAGTGAACGCAACAGCGGACTTTCCAACGCCCGCCGTACCATGCAGCCAAATGAGTTGACTCTTCTCTCGTTTGTCTGATAATTCGTAGATGTAGTTGAGGAGGTCCACCCGGGTCCCTTTCAAACATTTCGGATGGGGATGGCGTTCGGGGGAGTCGTATACAGCGCCTTGTACAGCGCCCCGGGACAGCTCCGCCCATCCTTGATCGACTGATGATGTATAAGATCAGGACGAGAAAGGGGTAAGACTCATGAAGATACTGACGGTGACTCATTAATCAAGGTTGATAATAAAACGTGATGAAGTCTAAGCTGTAACTTGGATCTGTCGCCAAGAGTCGGCAGAAGGCTTAAGGATGACAAGTAGATGACCGCGACAGCCAAACGATCAAACTGTAGAGTGATGAAGATTGCAAGGCACAAGAACTGAATGGATGGATGTTTCAATGAAGTTTCAATGGTGGTTTTAGTGTTATGGGGAGCTCGTTAAATGGTGTGGAATGCAGTTAGGACGAAGGGGCGCTCGTCTGGTTGCAGGACATGAGGCTGCTGTGTGGGCCTTGAGGCATGTACGTTAATGATATAAATCGAGACACGTGAATCGTATAACGTGCTTATTGCAGGCTGAACAAAACAAAGTTGCCATGTAGCAGATAAAGCTGATATGGCTGAAGCTGAATGAAGCTGAAACGAACTTGAATGTCGGCCATGCCCTTCCCTTCATGTCATTGTTAACGGTCATGACAAAAAGCGCAAGGTCAAACTTCTATGTCGCTGTTATTACTAATTATTTCATATTTTGGTGGATTTAGCGATGGACGCGTGCAGAGAGGGGTGCAAAGAAGGTGAGTTTCGATACTGCATTAAGTGCGTTCAACGTTGTGAGCTTAGTACGTCACGGTGTACTTACATCCAATCTTTACATGAAGGTAGTGATGTTCTGGCCCGGCTTGGGCTTGGCATAGAGGGGGCTTAGGCTCACCAGAATTCAAGCCTAGGCCGTGAGCCCAAGCTGGCCCAAAGCCAGGGCTTGGGCCCAACCAGGCCGCGGCTTAGAGTGGCTAACAGACAGTATGCTGAACACTATGATACTGCTATGTCATAGAATGTCCAACAAGCAACTAGTATGACCCAGGCTCCCGGAAGACAATGTAACGGGCGCTCAACGAAGCGAGGAAGACGAGCGACGAGAAAACAAGAGAGAGGGTCACGTACTGGCGTTGATTCGACAAGAAAATAATACAAAGCCCCGAGCACATACAAGTATCTGCTATAGTGATAGTATAAGGTGAAATCGTTATCAGTGAGAGTGTCAATGAGATAACGAGTCTGCAATCATCCGAACGAGCTGGTCCGTGCGTGACGGAGTACATCAGCGCAATGTTTGGTATAGTAGAATGACCGTGAGCTAAATTCGCGCTCATCATCTCCAGAATCATCTTCCTCATAGGCGTCTTCGGGATGCACCCTTTTGCCACCAGTCACTGCAGGTGGCGCAGATGGTACTGGTATGGGGGAAGTGCGTGCAGATTCAGTGGTTTCGGAGGAGGTACTTGGGGATGAGATGAGGGTGACGTGTTCAGCGGCCCGCTTGGCAGCCTGTGCAGCATGAAACTCGTTGATGGCCTGAGTGTGGGATGGGAGTGCTGCCTTCTTAAGGCCTCAAATTACCGAAAAAGCCGAGTGTGATTGAGATCTGGTTTTCCGACAGCAGGGTAAGTAATGGCGAGCTGGTGAAGCACAAAGATATATCATGATTTACCTTGGCCATTTCGAGGCAACATATGAGATAGGGCCTCAAAGGAGTATAAACTTCTGAAAATGTCAGATGCAAGCTACATTCGACAGCAGGGTGAGTAATGTCAAGCAACCGAAGCACAAGTGCCAGTGGTGGAAGTCAGAAGCGCGAAGAGACAAAAATAGAGTACACTCCGAGACTTCCATGGCAGTGCCAAGCCCAGGCCGGCTTTTTGCGAAGATGAATGTATGACAGCAGAACACCTTTACCTGAGAGCAGTGCAGCATTCATCCGGGCATTCAGACTCGTGCTCTCAAACTTGTCCTCACGTACAACGAGAAGGAGTTCACTGTCCTATGCGGGATCAAAAATCTGAAGGCGGTGCTGAATCATCATACATGAAGATATTGGATATATACTACATCGTCAGAAGTGAGTGCTTATCTTGTCTGTCGTGTGTAATCACCGATGTAAAAAACTGCTCCCCCTCTAGCCCTTAGACTCTCTGTTGACTTGGTACACGTATGGACCATGGCTTGCTTGCATACCGAGAACATGCACGTAAAGCTGCAACCGAAACTGCATTGAGCTCCTTGCATGCGCTCCAAGAGAACGTGTCAATGCCTCACAGATTCTTGACCAACTCTTCGCCAGCCCAACAGGTGTATTACTGATCTTCTCATGGTTCTTCCGTTTCCCAAGTCTCCGAGGTTTCGCATATTATACCTCTCGACGGTTAATTTATATCACACCCTGCCCAACCCAGCCCTCGCCATTCTTCGCTTGACGGGAAGTAGGAACGCAGAACAAAAAAACCAACGCCTTGCATTATCAACTAACCCAATGGCTATATATTGTATGTAGAGACTCCAGGGCTGTCATATGTACGGAACCTCAGGCCTCAATCCCAACTATGTGTTGCGTACATTATTCTTGCATCAGCATAATTTTGCTATCGATTATCACATTCTAATATTTGACCTTGTGGAGGAAACGACAGTTCCTGATGTTCTTATCCCAGTGCGCAGTCTGGAAAACGCTCTCATATTGTTCAAACTCACATTTGAAGGGAAGTTGGAGCAATAGTTAACGATCAGGCTAGAGGAATCACAACCATCACGTCGGAAGTAAGATTCACGATTTCGAAGTGATGAATGTAGGACAGCATCGTTCAAAGAACGACTATGTGCCCACCGAGTGAACGAGAATAAATGTATGTACTGCTGTGAGTTTTTGACACCGTCCGTTTGATGTTCGTCAACTATATGTGTATCAGTTGGGAATCCGTGCGAAAAAGCCTTACCTATAAAGAACGCAAACCGGAGTCAGGATTCCGGTACCTTGTTGGCTTCCTTCGGTACCAAAGTATTCGAGTCCAGCAGCGTCGTGTTTGGCGGTCCCTGCACAAAGTTGACAGGCTGGGACAAAGGCTGAGAGAACAACGTGTTACCAGAAGATGAAAGTACCAAGTTGCTCGACCAAATGCACTATGGCATATGGATGGTCATCACAAGGTCATTCAGTGGGGCTTTGTCATTCACGGATTCATTGACGGGTATTGTTTGCACCGTAAATCCATCAATTTATGAAAGCGACAAAATAAGTGTAATAACCTTACTTTCAACAGATAACAGCACTAAGGGCCAGCACAAATAATTGCGCATCAACGGTGTTGGAGTTGTTCATGCACGCAAGGAATGAGTATGGCATGCCATCTCGTGTTCGTGTTATGATCAACGTTCACTGATTGGCAAAGGTATCCCACAACCACTAGGACTCGTCAAAGGATAAGAGAATAGATGATATTGAGAGTGAACGTCTCTGTCTACACAAGGTAGGAACGAAGAGGTTAAGTCTAAGGAGTACTACTGACTACGACCTAAACTATATACTATTCTCTAGGTGGAGATATCTGAGTATGAAAGGTAGTGATATATCTATATAAGATCATAACATTGCGCCTAGGGTATAGGGCGTCTTATCAACCAATCAACTACAAGAAAGGGAAAAGGGTCCATAGGGGTATCGGTGATTAAGCAGGGTTCTCAGGGTTCTGCTTCTATTCAGGGTAAGCAGAGATGAAGAAGGGTGAGGGAGTTCTGTGACAAGAAGTCTCGAGTGGTGATTAAGGATCTCGATAAGAGATAGGATCTGGAGATGTATCGGGTACGATCGGATCTAGGGGTTCTCCAGGGTCTTCGGTAATGAGCATGCTTCTCTATGAGTGGCGCTTCTGTGATAGGGTTCAGGGTTCCAGCTGTGACTGTGCAACAGGTTCTTATGTAAGGGGTTCGGTGAATGACAGAGGTAACTCTTAACATGTCATGTGTGGGAAGTGAAAGGTCTGCGGTGTGAAGGGATGATGACTCTTCGAGAGATAGCTTTATAAGGACTCTCGGTTGTGGTTCGATCATAGAGGCGTGCAGATGCATATGATGTAGCCTGGTTGCCTAATCGTAGGACTTCTAAGGATGTGATGACTTCGGATGTCTAGGGTTACAGATGACGTCGATGTAGTATAGATGTGATGTAAAGATAGTGATCGTTAATCGGTTATCCATCTTATCTTATCAGGGATCTTATCTAATCTAATCTTATCGGATAGGTGACTTAGAGTTTGATAATTGAAATTTAGATGTAGTCTGAACATTCATGACAGTTCGTGGGGATCGCGGAGGGGAGAACCTTCAAGTTGCTACGCACATGGTTGTGACAAATGGCCACAATCGCGGCTCGTTCTTATGGGGATCGTAAGTGGAGCCCCCTGGAAATTTACTTGACTAACGATGCCTGATAGATCAACACGGAATTCTCGTATTGAACGATTGTGGGTTGAAGTCAGCACACAATTTGCACGCCGATGGCGGGCATTCTTTACCAGGCTTGAACGACTTCACAAACTTGATGTTGACAGGCCTGGGCATCTTTGGCTCCTTAGCGCGCTCTTCTTGAATGCACTCAACAATGATTGCCGACAGTTTCAACAAGAATGGAACTCCCATCCTATTCATGGTTCTGATACCAAGGATCAAAGCCCTCAGGTCAGTGAATACTCGGTGCCGCAGAATTATTGTCTCACAACCATGAAGGATATGCGCCTTCTAGGACAGGCGTCATTAGGCATCTATGAAGATGAGTTTGAGGGGATACATCCTGCAATCCTGCAGCGCTATTATGGTATTCATGGCAGAGAGTTGGTCCACGGTCGCAATCAGACAGGTGCTGGCCACCCAAATGACGAGTCGGATGAATCAGATGAAGATAGTATTATTGGCCGCATCGAGCGGGATCAAGCAAACGATGTCCAACATGACGCTGTTGAGGTCGCAGATGGTAATACTCCTTTTCAGAATGAAGAAGATGAAAATTCATTCTTTGAAATACTTGAGGAGGTCGTCATGGATGGTATTGTACCGGAGGGATACAATTTACAGGAGGGTGAAGATGAGTATGATGAAAACACAACTGAACATCTACGAGTCGGACGACGGAGGGAGAATTATGTTGAAGTATCGTTAGCAGACCCTATCTGGAGGACTCGCTCAACATTATGGGCTCAAGCGGCTAGCATTCTAGGTCATTTTGAAGCAGATGTATTTTTCTAATTCAATAGTACTTCACAAAATTCGAAATAGAATTAGGAACCTACCACATACAAATTCTGCACCTCGCCGGCTTGTTTGTGTCCCAGTCCTCTCTTCCATCTCACTCGGAATGTCGAAGCAAGTTTATTGCAAGGGCAACCCTAACGAATCAGTAGCTTGCGATTGCGAAGAGTACTCCGCACCTACGAATCTTCCAGTTGGCCAAAAAGAGCTTTGTGCAGAATGTTTGCACAGCAAGAGCAAACATCCTCGACCCCAACGGCCTGCATCAGTGGCCGAGCTGTCAGTACCTCCCATACTAGATCAGACTTGGAGTACTCCACCAAGGCCCGTCACAACCGCAAAAGAACAAGTTGGAGTGACAGCTATATACAAGCAATCACTCGCTCGGAAAGCCGGACAAGACCTGGAACTCAAATTCAATGTGTTGTCCAACAGTCAGAAGACGGCTACCTGCAAGAGGTGAGGTGATCGCAGGATTCCGCCCACCTGTAAAACGGAAATTCACAGTGAGTAAATTTGCCTGACTTTTGTGCCTCCGAAATAATCAATGTTACCTAGGGCAGGGCAATATCCTTAAGACAGGCCAGTTCTTCGAAGCAAGGACAAATCCGGATCAAAGTCGGTGCCGTTGCTGTCTTGATCAATTACCTTGATGTATGTTAGCCTAAGCACACAATAACTATGAACTTACCCAGTGACCGACAGGACAAAGGAGAGTTGATGATCACGATCCCGCCTGTCAGGACAGAGATGTCAAAGTTTAAACGACGGGGATGTGCTCACTTTGACGGAGATCAGTCTGAGAACGACAGTGTGGATTTCAGCTTTTGCCCAGACTGGACATTTGATGAGGTTGATGCTTACATTCGAAGACTTTTTCCAAAGGTCTTTGGATACCTCGACTCTGTAAAGGCAGGTGATGTAAAGGGGAAGGCCATAGATAATGGAGCATCTGAATGGGTGTTGATTTCGAAAGAGAACCGCAGGCTGAGTGTCGCACCTGACCCATTTCTGAACGGCAAACATCTTGAACGGTACAAAGGCAGAAATAATGCCCCTCTTCAACAGACAAATGTTTTTATTGGTGAGCTGTTAATAAATTCATCAGGGATGTTCTAATCAATGTATGTGCAATAGGTATCCGGACATACGTACCTGAGCATATTTATGCACACTGGGATCCGGACATGGTCGTTATTGATATAGATGATGACAACAGCGACGATAGTGACAGCAAATATCAATTTAAACTTGAAGATAGTTTGGATGACATATACAATGTTCCCAAGATCAGTTGGTGGATTTAAAGCTCTCACGTGCACACTCTCAGTGACTGTGTTTAAAATTCGTTTAACTGTTACTACTTACTCCAGCTCGTCCAAAACGCTTGATGCAGTCCAACGAACGTGATACACATCAAGAACCAGCTTTAAAGAGATCGCGTGGAAGTAAGTACTACTGTTCAGACTGTATGCTGAAACAACACTACTAACAAAACATATTTAAATCAGCTCGTGGTCAACCCATCGCATCGAAAATGGAGAACCAGGTGGCGAAATCTGTTAAATGTAAGTGTTAAGTGCTTTCATTGTCTACTTGACCATCTAACACCTGTAATTTTACAGTGTTCGGTCCCGACTCTGATGCAGATGATGGCCTCGACACACTGCCAGCTAGTCTGAAAGGAATGTCAATCTCACCTCTGAGACGTGCTCCACGCCAGAATTTGATGATGCCATCAATCAAAGATGAAGAACCCTACATCGACCTCCAAGACTCAGAAGTCTTTACAAACATTCAGAATCATGTGTCCGCAATGCCGATACTTAATCGACCACTCTTCCAGCCTCTCGTTTCAGTTGAGCCCACATTGAAAGATATATTGCGCGGCCACCCAGATGTCAATGATCCAGTTGTCGCGTCCATTGCACAACCCTTGGACAACCGACTACTTCATTGGTTCTATTAAACTTTGGCTTTAATTTTGTTCCATAGAACTCGAACATCTTATCACAATCCCATTGCAGCCACAGTACTACTTCTACGGTTCCCTTTAATTTTTCTCGCACCTTTAAATCCTTCTTTCTTAATCCTAATTTCGTGCTTTGATTCACCTCGCTCCTTTGAATCCTCCGTTCTTAACCCTACTGGGCCTAGTCAATTTCATGATTTAATTCCTATTCCATCGAATTCTCCGTTAAATGTTAGTTGGTTCATTCGAACAATGAAAATCATTTACTCCGAGACCTACTCACTCCTCATCGACACTTACATCAAGGATCCACCCAGCGCGAACATCTTTTTGACACCAATACTGGCAGCTTTCCGTCTTCTTTTCTCGCTCTCGTCCACCAGCCGAGGATTTGCTGCCAATGCTGGCGGCTTCGGTGCGTTTTTTTTTGCCCTTGGACTCTACTTGATTGGCGCTTATAGAACCCTTCATTAGCAGCCTCTGCAATATAAATTGATCATCACTCCGAGACCTACTCACTTCTCATCACTCCGTCTCGTCCACCGGCCAGGCCTTAAAAAGATTCGAGGCTTTGCTGCCAATGCTGGCGACTCTCAGTGCAGTTTCACTCCGAGACCTACTCACTTCTCATCGCTCCATCTCGTCTACCAGCCGGGCCTTAAAAAGATTCGTTTATAGAACCCTTCATCAGCAGCCTTGTCTGCAATATAAATTGATTATCGAATCATGTCAGATCTAATAGTGCAGTACTAATTTTTCTACGGTACAAGAGTGTGTATGCGACGGAGTGATTATGTGTGCGTCTCGTTTGTGTGTGTGTGACGTCTGTGCGTGTGTGAGTTTTGCGTGTGAAGAATAGTTGAACAGATCCAGCGCCATAACAAAGGCGGTGAATCATAGCGTATAGAGAGCGGATGTCTTTACCTACACGATGAAACTGAACACCACCTTTTCTGCTATCGCTAGACAAACTGGCTTCGACAACATTCTATTAGAAAATGTGAGCAAGTTGAATGCATTTCTTCTTCATCTCATCACACTGACGACCAAGGATCCACGCATTCTTCCAGCGGGTGTGTTGCAACATTGGGGTCTCTTCACAACCTTCGCGGATTGATCTTCATTCACGACAGAATACTGTCGTATTTTACTGATGTTTAGCTGATTTTGAGCACCTACATCCTAGGCTGATGCTACACGACAACGAGCTCTGCGAATCGAGACGCACGTCGAATACCCCGAGGATTTTCTGACGATGCATGAGATGTATGTAATTTCCGTCTATACTATAGTCCCTCTTGACAGAAACATTAGTTCTCTACATTGCGTGGTACTCCATTCCACGGGCGACGTCATCATCATGCCGCATTACTACGTCGACGGCTCCTTGGTCGCTCATCCTTGTTCTAGCGCCGTTCCTTCGATCCACACGGGACGACTGAGCGCAACGCCTAATCTCGATCCTGTCCTGTAAGCTGGACTCAAGACTTCGTCTCTGGTATCCGACATCCAGTTGCAAGTGCCACCAATCGTCGAGGTCCCGCGCACAGCAGCAAAATCTGTACGCTTTGTTCCCTTCTCGATTCTTTATCAGTGACTCATTTTCACGCGGGGGGGCTATCAGGCTAGAAAGAAGCCAGCTGCCAGCTCCTCTCAACTTCCCAATACCCATGTCATGCAGCAAGCCAGCGGAGCAATGCAGAGCACGCCATCACCATCACAACAAGCTACGACACCTGCGGACACTTCCCGCAGTCGCCGCCGTCGCGGTAGTGACTGGAACTCCGTCACATCCCAATATTACCATAGACAGGCCGGATGCTGGACTCGGCTCTTGCTCGCTGGCGAGCCCTGGCTGCGAAGAACTATACGAACGAGATACTACCTCCACTAATGGATCAGGGATATCTGTCTTTCGACTGCATGATAGAATCATAACACTATTACTATGCACTGAGGTGGATCAAATTCCGAGTATTTCGATCGACATGGAAATACTCAACGTCTGTTCGAGTAACAAAACCTATAGATTCGACTACAAATACACTTACGGAGAACGTCACAATATTACGTGTTGATACAGCCGCTGTTGACTACAACTGCAGTCAATCAGAGTCCCGACAGAGAGGGAGGCGCTAAAACTCACGCTCAAGAGACCTGGCACTCAGTCGAGAAAATCCTCCTCAGTCAGAATGCGGCCATTGAGCATCTTTCCGACGTGAGTTGGAAGATACCCCATGCCTTTTCTTCTCATTCCGAACAACTCCTTCAGTGCGGGAAGCTGGGATCGCTTGAACGAGCACGATGCTCTCGCAGAAGGGCGATTCTCCTCGCTGATGAATCCATCGCTATCAGCTATCAAGTCCTTGTCCCCCAAATCTGGCGCGTTAAGTCCCAAGAAGCTGCAAACGCGGAGATACATCTCATAATTTGAGAAATAGAGCTGGCCTGCAAAAAGGTCGAGCTGGAAAATCAGAGGATCTTGTGGTGTCAACCGTGGCGTCGAAGGAACACAGTAGAGTCGAAGGTCATTGCATGCCTGCATATTTTTTGTGGTGCGAGGAGTGTAGATGCACAGGTGGACTGCATTGCTTCTGCGGATATCAGGTAGCAGTGTGTTTGCTTCGTACGGGCTCACGACCACCAGCACTTGGCAGCGTCCAATGTCACTGATTATAACCCAATTGACGGGTCGCAGATAATCATCCTCCTTTTGAGCATAGAACATTTCCACCGTGCGAGCGAAGTCAAGGGTGACTAAAACATTTTGTGCCCACTGATCGCCCTCGTGGAACGCAGCAGTGGTGTTGTCAAGACTGGATAGCACTGGAATGAACGCAGAAGATCCCGCGGGAATTTGGCCGGTCTGGACGAATTGAAGAACGTGCGCGTGCAGCTCGTGGGCTGCAGGTTCTACCCTGGGCGGCCTTTCCACTTGACGTCTCTCTCTCCACCTCGTGCACTATCTCCCTTTCTTGTTCCTCATCCATGCTCCTTTCGGGAGCCAATTAGAACTCCGAGCTCCTCGCACTTCTTTTGAACGTCTGGATCGCAAACCTGGGATAGCTGTAAAGAACTGCGTGGTGCGTACAGATCCTCCAATGAACGCTCCTCTGGCTGCAACCAGGCTGTCTCCAGGGTGGAAATCGAAGTGGTAGGGGGCGTGCGAGAATTGAATCCACGCGGAATGCCGCGTACTGAAGTCCGATCCCTGTTGAGCCCAGTGGGATGCACGCATCTGAATATCAAGACAGGTTTCGCGCATCGCCCAATACAGGATGTCTGCCACATCGACACAGTCGGTATTGGCTTTCTGAGTCGCCGAACGAATGCTCCGATCAACTTCAGTCGGAGCGAAGAACATTACTGAGTGCCCATTTCCCAGCTTCCGCATTCGCATGCATCCTTTGTAATTGGTTAATATGGAAACTAATATCATGGATTCTAAAATCACGAGCCTTGGGTCAGGCGGTCTTTCGTGACTTTGGGGCCAAGCGTGACAGCAGCTCGGAACCCGGAAGGCAGCTTGACATCTGTTCCTCTAGTATGGGCGTCGTCTAGATATACGACGCACTGATCGAGCTGCTGGGAAAAGGGGGACGATGCAAAGGGCTCAACTGCCCCATTCCGACTAACAATGACGATTTCATCGTCGTCATTGACGAAGACTGCAGCTTGGGCGTCGCGCTTGGCTCGAAGCCATGCTTCTGCCAACTCCTGATTCTTCAATTCCAGCATCTGCGCACCTACATCCAGGAGCACGCGAACCTCGGGAGTTTGTGCGACCAGGGCATCGATGAAATGTTTCCACCTTTTGGCCGGGCGGTATGCATCTGTAGCAGTCGTTTTCTGGGCGAAGAAGAAATGCTAGGACTCGAGCGTTCGTGCTGCGTTGGTAATCGAGGTCATGCTGCACCATTGAGCTTGGTAGCAGATAGCGATTGTCGTTTGTACCAGAAAAGCCGGTTGTGAGATGTCTCTTCTCTTGAGCGAGATCCCACACCGGAGCAGGTGAGCTTGTTGGGGAATCCCTTGGCTTCCTTGGGAAAAACTACTCGAGACAGGTAGAAATCTATGACTGCCCTTGTTGGATGCGAACAGTTGCTGGAGGTCACGGAGCTGCTCCGCGGATTCTGTATTGATACCGCTAAGGTGGCGTAGACTTTCTGGGACGGACTGAAGTCCAAGCAACCAGGATTCATACTCGAGGCGGGATTATCCTGCTTCAGCAGAAGCTCGAAGCACAACATCAGCTGCTGGAGCGTGAGGCCCGCATAGTAGTATGACAAGCACGTGAGGGTGACAGCAATGTCCGGATGACCAAACTCTGCCCGCAGCGAGGGCATGTCTTTAGCACGGAATGGAACGGCTAACATCGTTCGTTTTGGGGCGAGGCCATAGTCCACTCGCCAGCGACGTTCTTTGAGGGCGTACACCAAAATACCACAGGCCAGTAGTCCACGCAAGACAAGGAGGCCGGGCCAGACGGTGGTATCTCTATAGCGCTCCTCTACTAAGCCGATACAAGTGTTGGATATCTCCTCGGTTGCGATGAACTGGCGGACAGCTTGTTTGACGGAGAGAGATGCTTGATCGAGTTGATGTTTCCAAGTGCTCCGCTGATGACATCCTGTGCGATCCATTGGACCAAATTTTCACCTGCTGTCGAGTGCAGAACTCGAATGAAGGGAAATGTTCCATGCTTGCGAATAGATACTTCTGAGTGAGAGGGAAATTCACTCATTAGGCGAGGAGCATGCTTTGCGACAAGACTCAACACTTGTTGTGTAGTCGTCCACCGTTCTGGATAACCTTGAAGCGACCTTTGGAGACCGACGGT